>NC_045442.1:1520250-1540309 GCF_002776525.5 Piliocolobus tephrosceles
GTGTGTGTGGGTGTGAGTGGGTGGGTGTGAGTGGGTGTGTGTGAGTGGGTGTGTGGGTGTGAGTGGGTGTGAGTGGGTGTGAGTGGGTGTGAGTGGGTGTGAGTGTGTGGGTGTGAGTGGGTGTGTGTGGGTGTGTGTGTGTGGGTGTGAGTGGATGTGTGTGTGTGAGTGGGTGTGAGTGGGTGTGTGTGTGTGAGTGGGTGTGTGTGGCACGAACAGGAGAGAGAGCCTCTTCATCTTCCATAGAAAAAGCCCTTAACTAACGTCTAAATAAACTCAAGGATCAAGCAGCAGTAGAAGTACATCGTCTAGAAATACGAAGGTGAATTCTTGTCATGACATACTGCATGTGACCACTCTACTTTTAAAAATTGAACATATATAGTAAGACTGACACAAACACAAATCAAACAGAAGTTGCATTTTGGACCATCTCCCAGTCACGTCCGAGGGGGCACAGGAGGCTGAGGGTCTCCAGAGAGAACCAACACAGCCCCAAGCAGTGGAGGCCCCGGCTCTCCCCACGCTGGCCCCCAGGCAGCCCCCCAGCTCGGGTGTGCCTCCCTCTAGGGAGCCAGTGCAGGGGCAGCAGGCGGGGCTCAAGGAATCCTCTGCCAAGGCCCAGCCTGGCCTGGGGGGTACATCTGCCTCCCCGGGCCTTCCAGCACAAGGGCCGTACCAGGCCCAGAGAAGACCCCAGGGCAGGAGGGATGAGGGAGACTCCGGGACATTTCCTCCTGGCTGCCCTCAGCTGAGTTCAGCTCAGTGACATCGACGTCCCAGAGCTACGGTCCCTTGGAGCACGCGGCGGTGAGGTGCCAGGCGGTGGCCGGGAAGGGGTGCCTGTGCCCTGCCTCTGTCTGCATGGGTCACCATCCCAAAGGTCAGAAGAGGCCACCGGTTGCAATCGCAGCACATCACACACAAACAGGCTCAGTCCCTCACTTGGCGGCCGCCGCCCCCAGGTGTCCCAGGCTCGGGGAGGTGACCTGACCCCATACAGGAGCCTGACTTTGGGGTGCACAGGAGGATCCCCATTTCCTGACCTCTTGTGTCCTAGCTGCCCTGGGGGCTCCATCACAACCTCCTCGCCCAGAGCAGCCCCAGCCCCAGGCCCCGTCCCAGGAAGCACCCCCAGGGTCGGGGGAAGCCTGGAGTGTCACAGACATCGTGCGTTCTCCGCTGTCCCCAGAAGGACTCACACCACGCTGCTGGGCGTGGCAGGGACTGACTCTTGCCACCACACACACCAGAAAGACCCGGCTTGGGAGACCCTCCAACCCCAGGAAAGTTGGCTGTCCAGTCAAACGGAGGGACAGAGGCTGCCAACCCCCGTCCTCCACCAGCCGGCAGGCAGAGAGGGAGGGGACAGGGAAGGGAGTGGAGCCTGCAGAGCCCAGGGCGCAGGGGACGATGTCAGCCCTGCCGCTCCTCCTGCCAGGAAGGGGGCGCCCCATGGGCCCTGCCTGACCACAGCAGGGCGGGAGGGATGTGCCCCCATCCCAGCCCTGCTGAGAGGTCGCTGGAGGGACCTGCCCACAACAGGTCCTTCCTGCTTTCGGAAGCTGCTGGCTTTCCCGGGCTCACGAATGCACCCCTGTGAGCTCTGCCTCTGTCTCCACAAGGCGTTCTCCGTGTGTCTCCAAGTCTTTGCACCCAAATTTCCCTCTTCTCATGTGGGCACCAATCATTGGATTTAGGACCCACCCTGAACCAGTACGACCTCCTCTTAACTTCATTCCATCTGCAGTGACCCTATTTCCAAATAAGATCCCATTCACAGGGACTAGGGTGGACCCGAACGTGTCGTTTGGGGGACATGATTCAACCTACTGCCCCACCCCAAGATGAAGCAATGGAGACCTGGTGGGCAGTACCATCCCAGGGCCCAGGACAGCACTGTGCACTGGCACTCGCAGCAGGGACATCTGTTTAAGCTGTGTGTGTGCAGGTGTGTAGGTACGGGAGTGCACGTGTCCATGTGCAGGTGCATACACAGGAGTCCACGAGCATGAGCAGATGCAGATGTGTGAGTACAGGGGTGTGGGCACGTGTTCATGCGTGTGCATGCGTGTGTGTGCATGTGTGTCCATGCAGGTGTATGTTCATGAGTGTGCATGAGTGTGCATGTGTGTGCGTTCATGTGTGCATGTTCGTGCATGCATGTGCGTGTTCATGCGTGTGCATGTGTGTTCATGCGTGTGCATGCATGTGCGTGTGCATCTGTGGGCATGCTAAGCAAGAACAAGCAAAAAGCCAGGATCCCACAAAAGTGGAGGACTCTGATGCTTCAGGATCTGAGAGATGAGTGAAAAGCAGAAGATGGACTAAATCCACAAAGAGGCCGCTGACCACTGAGATGCCACGAGCCGGCGAGGGGTGGCAGGAGAGGGTCCTGCCCCTGGAAGACGGCCTGGGGTGCAAGCAGCATCCACGCAGTCGGTCAAGGTGCACATGACTCACAGTCCCACAGAGCCCAGGAGGCTCTCAGAGGCCCCACTGACACGGTCCCAGCCCAACACCAGCTGAGACCTGCCAGGGGCACCGACGGTGACTCCTAAACAGAGCCACGCATCAGTGCCTCCAAACCATGAGGCTTCACTTTCTCAGTCCTGGAATAACTTCCTCCGACCCCGCAGATTCCGTATGGCAAGCTGAACAGTTCCTGTGAGAAACGTTCGCCAGGATTAGAGCGGTCACAGAAACGCATTCCTACAAATACCGTTTTCCATTTCTCAGAAGAGGCAGCTGTGATAAGGCAGCCTGGGCCACCCGCTCCACAGCTGACAGGGAGGAGGCCGACCCTAGGACTGCAGCAGCTCCACCTATGCGTCCTGCCCCCGGGGGGTCCCCCCAAACTTCTAGGGAGTCACCAGGCACTGTGTGCAAGACGGGTCAGGAGGAGGGCTGTTTGGGGGATCCGCAGGGGCCACAGCAGGTGCTGTGGCACTAGTGGGGTCCCCGCCATGCCTGGAACCTGCTCTGTCCACCCCTTCTAATGCAGCATTTTAGGATTTGAAAGAGGCTCAAATCAAAGGCAACTACGCTTCCCTGAAAAGAAACGCAGCCCCAAGAGGTCATTAAAACTGTCCAAGTCCTTCTCCATCAACAACAGCATAACCTTTGGAAATGTCGGTAAACATCCATCAGCCACTATCCTCATTAGAAAAATGCGTAACGAGCCTTGGGAGGAAACAGCCTGGATGGGCCCTTTGTCCCGAACAGCAGCAGTGACCTTCGCAAGGGCCTTCCCTCTCCCAGCAGCAGAGACACGGACTCCAAGGCCGGAGCAGCACTGGCCGCTGCTCATGTTTCTCCTACTTTCCTGGCGTGGCCCTTGCTCATGGAGCTGAGCTCAGCTGCTCCACGTTGCTGAGGCCTCGAGGACACGAGGCGTCCTCAGGAACCTGGAGGCCTTGGGGCCCCACCTGCCTGGGAGCCCGCAGAGCCCACACCTGGACATGGGGTCGGAGTCCCACGCTCACCTACCTCTCTCCCACCCCACTGTCTCTGAGGCCCCAACGACACCAGCACCTCCCTGCCTGGGCCACGCCTTCTCCATGGTGAGAAAGCTGGTAGCTCACACCCTCCCCACAGCTTGTTGGAGAAAAGACTGGGACAGCCGGAGTCCCCAGAGGGAGCTGGGTGTATCCCACAGCTCTGCACATCACAAGGAGGCGAGGGGCGGGGAGAAGCAGCCGGCGTGGGGCCCTGCTCAGGCTGGAAGCCCGGAAGGACGACCGGGCCCTGCCCAGATGTGGCCACGGGAAGCCGGGGAGACCAGGACGGGAGCAGACCTGGGGCCGCAGAGGGGCCCACAGAATCCTATCACAGCAGATTTTAAAAAATGAGGAGTCTCTAAAAATAGAAAGGGAATGAAACGAAGATGCCGAAATGCGTTCCGAGGTCATGACTTGGCTGCAGAGAGAGGGTGTGACACAGCCCGAAGGGCCAGACCCCGGGACAAAAAGACGGGCAGGGCGAGCTCAGGCATTCGCTCGCACCACCCACCAGGACGCCTGCGGGCACCCTCCTTGGTGGGTGGTGTCAGGGTGCTTTTCTTCCTAAACCATCATACTGTATCATAATAGTATTATATATATTATTTCAGTAATATGTGACATTATATTGTTATATTTTAAATATTTTACACAGCTATATGAAATGTTGATATACATATATTAACGTTTACATCTATAAAATGGATCGTGTTAACATTAAGAGTCAAGATTTCTGGCATCAGACACAAAAGTGAATCCTAGCTGTGTCGACTGCAAAGGTTTCGAAATAGCAGCAGCCCCAGGAGCAGGCAGCAGGAAGCAGGGCTCCCAGGAACGTGGCTGCCTCAGGCCTGAGCCAGAAAATGCACAGAGTGAGCCCAGATGACGTGGCACGGCGGGGGCAAAGCCGCCAGCAGGCTGCTGTGGTCACCACAGGACATGGACGCTGGCCTCTGTCAGCTGACCCAAGATGGTACCGTCTGAGCATGGACAGAATAGCGCTTGGATGGATCGAACCTGACCGGATATGTCAGCAAGCACGTGCGCTTTTATGAGACACACGCTCAGGAGGGACTCCTCGGCCTCGCTGGTAGGGGCTGGGGAACCAGCCCCCACATCTGCCCTGGCCTCCGTAAGAACTCTGCAAGCGGGGGGTGGCCACAAGTCTTGGTGCAGTGCCACTAAAAGCTGGTAAGGAAAGAGGTTTTTTTGCAAGAATTCCAGTGAGTAAATGAAGACCAGGGCCAGCACCTCATAATCCCTCACGAAAGAGCAAATCTTAAAGTGATCACCAACGGTGGGCGGAGCCCCAGAGTGAACACCTGGGTGAACCTGAACAGATTAGGCTGACAACCCCAAGCCTACAGCCAACCCCAGGGTCTCCAGGAGAGAACAGCCTCCTGCCGGGCAGGAGCCCCCACTGCCCCTAAAGGGGTTCTGACGAGAGAACGAGCCCCATGGTGTGGAGGAAGTCCCATCCCTCCACTCCCAATCCTCTGACACGAGGCACATGCCCTGTCCAAGGTGTTGAAGCCCGGTGAGGTCAGGGGCGAGGATTTGGAGCTGCAGGTGAGACCCAGGAAGCAACTAAGATGCCTGGCAACAGGTCCACATGGCATTAGGGCATCTCACCGGAGGTGGGCACAATGCTTGGCTTTGAAGGCACGGATGGGCAGGGGCCTCCAGCAGCGTTCCCCGACACTGGGAAAGTCCCCCAAGTCCCAGGCACCTGACCCCCCCCGAGAAGCAACTCCAAACTCCCTGGCACCTGCCCGCCTGTCCCCCCAACACGGCCTCAATGCCCAAGTTGCTGGCCAGGAGGAGGCAGCAGGGACCGGCTGCAAGGCTGCTGGGAGCCAGGAGGTGGGGTGGGGCCTGAGCCCCTGCAGCAGGCTCAGAATTATAGGCCTCTGTTTCCCTCTGGAACAAAATAATTACAGCCTTCACGTAGGACCTGAATTCCCTGAAATCAACGCAGGGAAGTCAGCAGGGAAGTGGGAAGTCAGCAGGGAAGTCAACTGAGAAACCCGTCCTTGGAAGCAGAAGAGTGTTTTTATTTAGAGTTGGAGGAAGAGAAAAGCAAGTTTTGTGCAGGAAGCTCAAGGATGCTGTTCTAAAAGAAAAACATACATCAGAAGCCAAAGCCTGGAGACGGCGGCGTTGCTGCTTCTGCCCCAGACTCCAGCGAGCACCACACTCTTCCAGGTCCCGGCAGCTGCTCCGGCCGACTCAGCACTCCAGTGCCGGGTGCTGGGCAGCTTCCGATTATTATCTTTATTTCCCAGGAGAAATCAACATTACGAAGCTGAAGGTCAGAAGTGGCCCATGCTGCCCCCATGGCCTGTGCACCATGGACCTTTCTGGAGCAATGAGCCCCTCCCTCGCCCCCACAGACCCCTGAGCTGAAGCCCATCTCCACCCCTGCTCCCTGGGATCTTCCCTTCTGTCGGACGAGAGGCGGGGGTGGACCCTGGGCGGTGCCCACACTGCCCACACACACAGCACTGGAGATGCGGAGACACTGGGCGGTGCCCACGCTGCCCACACATGCAGCACTGGAGATGCGGAGACCCTGGGCGGTGCCCACACTGCCCACACACGCGGCACTGGAGATGCGGAGTGAATGAGACCAGGTGCTCCTCGTCCCGGGAGCCTGGGAACAGCACCTTCTGCGACATGATGTTTGCGATGTGATTAAATGAGGGTTTTGAGATGAGCAGCCCTATCTGCGGGTCCCCAGATGCCACCAGGGTACTCTGAAGAGGCAGAGGCCTTATGCCCATGGAGGCAGAGCCTGGGGCGACGTGGTCATGAGAGGGGGACGTCTGGACCCCCAGAAGTTGCAGAGGCAAGAGAGCTCCTCATCCGGAGCTGAAGGTGCACAGCCCTGCACGCCTTGACTCACGCTCCTGACCCCCAGAGGCGCGGGAACAAACACCTGTGGTCTCAGGGCCCCAGTGTATGGAGGTTTGTTACAGCAGCTACAGGAAACTCACAAAAGACAAGGATGATCCCAGGGACACGGGCCGTTCAGTAGCACAGAAGCCGGTGCTCCCAGCTGCTGACAGAGGCTGTGCTGGGCACATCCCCGAAAGTCTCCTGCCAGAGCAGGAGGGGAAAGGGTTGGGCCCCTGGACCCGTCCAGCCTGCACTGTCTGGGAACCTGTGAAATCTCCCCCTTGCCCAAGAGGCCGGGACACCAGGAGAGCGAGTCCCCACTTTGGGGAGGTGCCCAGCTTCTAGTCTGCGTGTCAGCAGAGCACGGCCTGCCCCGGCCACGACAGGGCAGAGCAGGAGGTGCCTGTGCAGGAGCAAGTGCCCCTGTTGGCCCTCAGAGCTCCCAGGACCGGATGTCCCTTTGGCCCTCACGGCTCCCAGGACCGAGTGTCCCTTCGGCCCTCACGGCTCCCAGAACACCAGGCAGCCCGCCGCCCCTCTGGGCACGCCCCTCTCCCATCTGCAGTGGTGCTGGGGTACAGGGCGGGCAAGGCCCCGAGCCCCTCAGGTCCTCCCCACAGGGCTGGCCAGTGTCACCCGCTCTCCGCCACCCTCCCTCCTGCTCCCGCACAGCGCACACGTCCAGTCACCTGTCATCTCCACCCACCTCCGAGCTGCGGTCTGTGGAGCCTCCCGACCCCGGGCATTGTCCTGGCCCAGGTCCCCAGTGAATGCGGATCCCTGCCCCCAGCCCCCTGCCTGACCCGCCTCTGAGCTTTCTCCTGAGATGCCTCCAGCCAGGCCTCAGGCGCCTCCCGAGAACTGGAGGCACCCCTGAGGATGGGGCCCCATCAGGGCACAGACGGTGGCTCCCCTAGTTCCAGGAGTGACACCTGCACACTGCCCAGCCTCCCCCGTCCCCCGCCACGCTCCCTGTCCTCACAGCTGGAGGTCATTTCTTTTATTTATTTGTAAAGCTATCAGATTTTTTTTAAGTTTCGTTTTATTTTTAACTGACAAATAATAACAAGACCATCTCACTCCTCTGTCTGTAATTCTCCAACAGCACCCACAGTCTGTGCTTTGACCCACCAGGCCCTTAGTCAGCCTCTGCCCACCTCCGCAACCCCTGGAACATGCCCTGCCCTCCTGCTGCCTAGAACACTCACCCCCACCCTCGCCCCATCAGCTCCTGATTAGCTCACCATTCAGAGCCTGGCTCCTGCCACCTCCTCCAGGAAGCCTTCCCGGATCCCAGTCCAGGCCAGGTTTCTCGCTGGATGCTCTGCTTCCAGCCCCTCTTCCCTTCCTTCTCAGCAGTTCCTGTGTGTGATTATGCACTAATTTGGGAAGTGGTGATTCACAACCCTCCCCATTCCGCCCCCTCTTCTAGCTTGGGTCCAGTGGAGTGCTTGGCCCTCAGTAGAGAGGCGGGTGGGTGGTGAGGGAGAGACCAGGGGAGCAGAGAGAGGACCCTGAGCCTGGACGGGGGCAGGACCCCAGCCCGAGGCCCCGGGGCTCACACTGGGGAGGAGCTGCCTTCCCCTCTCAGGCTCGGTGGGCCCAGGCAGTGGTGGGGTGTGGGCGAGATTGCCTTCTCTGTGTCCCCATTCCCAGCTTCAGGACAAGCCTGGCCAGGCAGCTCCTGCTGGGCCCCTGACTCTGCGGGTCCAGTGGCTGCACCTGATGCAGGAGGCTGCTCCCAGGCACAGTCACCCCAGAGCCTGGTCTCCACCACCTGCCCCTGCCCCGGACCTGTGGGTGTAGGAGAAGTCCCAGGGAATGGCATCTCCTGCCGGCCTGAGAAGGCACAGTGGTCACCTCCAAGGGCAGCGGCCACAGGCCATTCACAGGTCCCAGAGCCAGCCATGGCCGCCAGGGTGGAGTGCCGCTCACTCAGAGGCGGGTCCTGTTGTCACCCGGAGAGTGGTGAACGAACAGGCTCACAGGTATCAGCTCACTGAGACCGCAACAGCAGGTGACCGGCTGGGACAAGGCCCGACAGCCTCTCTTCCTGCACAGGAGGCCAGCCCAGCCTCGGTGAACCTGGGTCAGGACCTCACATGAAGGGGTGCCCAAGTGTGCCACACAGCCAGGCATACGTCCTGGCGCGGCCCCTGCTGAGGCCAATGTGCCCGTCCCTTGTGCCAGCCAGGCCGCCTCTTGGCACCGCCGGCCACAGGCCCAGTGCCCTGGCACCCTGTGGTCTGTGTGGCATCTGCCCGCCCCTCAGCTGAGCCTCCAGCCCCGCAGCAAGCTGAGAGTGAGGGGCCTCTCACGGGGAGATGCTGGGCTCAGTGACCCTGCAACGGAGCAGATCTCGCTGTGCCTGCGGTGACTGCTCCCCAACAAGTGCCTCGGGCAGCAGACACCCACAAACCTCAGGAAGCTTCCGGCACCGCCCAGCTGTCCTCGTCCTTGGGTGGCTGCAGGAGCCGCTGGGGCCAGGCCAGGGTGGCCAGTGGGCGGGGACTGGGAGGACGACCTTCCCCAGAAGGCCTCCCTGCCCGAGCTCCAGCCCCCATGCCAGCCTCCTCCTCCCGCCCCTCCCTTGGGCATGGCCACCAGCGCCCCACACCTCACTCAGCCTCTGCTCAGGGAGGTGTACCTTCATGGTGGTGTTGGCGGGTCCCCCTTCCCAGGAAAGGCAGGTACCCCTGCATTTCCCCTACAAGGAGCAGACCAGAGGTGCACTGCTGACACTTCAAAGCAAACGTGTCCCCCAGGGACCACCAACCCCACAGAGGGCAGGAGATCCCAGGCCCCACGAGACACCAAAAACCCAAGCAGGCACGCACCACTCTGCGCTTTGGTGCTGAAAGGATCTGGCACCCCCACTCCCAGAGCAGGGGGCTGGTCCTGGCGCGGGCCCCGTGCGGGCGCAGGCCCCGAGCGAGCGCAGGCACTGCCCCCCGTGGAGGCAGGCAAACCCGTCTGGTGAGATTCTTCCTCTACTTCCGGATAAACACAGCCGGCCCTGAGCCTGCAAGACTGCGTCCTCCTGTCCTCCCGGTTGGGCACTCCCTGCCAGCCAAGGCCTCGGGCCTCACTTGGGGACGTCCTGCAAGGGGAGACGTCATGCCCTGTAAATGCCTGAGTCCAGAACTCGGGGAGGCCCCCGGACAGCAGACGGGAGTCCTCTGACCTTCCTCCTACCCCTCAGAGGATGGTGCTCTGGCTTTACACATTCCCCAGACTCGAGCTGAGAGGCGGCGCCCACACCCACTCCCCAACACGGCACCTGCCCCACCTCTGCCCCAAGGCCCCAGAACTGATCAGAAAAGGGCCTGGTTCCTGGGGTCGGGGGAGCAGCCACGTTTGTGCCTGGCCTCAGGACAGCAAGGCAGATGTAGCCAGGTGGCTGGAGGGAGCGGGTGAGGCCAGGCCAGAGCCTGAGCAGCCGGGCAGCCTGGGGACCCTGGGGACCCTGGCTTGACCACAGTGGTGTCTCATCACTGCTTCCACCCAGAACCCCAATACGCAGGGTGCAGCAGTGGAGGGGCACCCAGGCACTCCAGTCCCCACCCCCACCGAAGGCTAAGGCCCAAGGATTGTCACCTGGGAAGCTCTAGGGCCTCTGGGCAGGTGGCCAGGGCAGACAAGGTCACCAGATGTCACCAAGGCCTAGGCGGAGCCCTGCCCCTGCCCTCTGCATACAGCCCCCGGCCCTGGAATCTCTGCATCCAGGTGGCAATTAGGCTATGGAGCCAGGAATAAGAGCACAGAGGACCACCAGCTGCCCCACCCAGAGAGAAGTCCTCCCTGGCCTGCCTCTCCTGCCGGGGAGACAGGAAGGGCATCTAGGAGGTGCTGGGAGGCCTCTGGAGCTGGGAGAGCGGCCTTGAGAAGCTCAGCGCAGACAACAGCCCCTCGGCAGGCTCCAGATGCCCCACATAGCGACCCGCGGGGACACAGGTGGCTCCCCCAGCCCCACGAGATGACACCCCCACACCTCCACACAGCGTAGTGCCCCCCGGGTACAGGAATCCACACAAGGCCTGGCTGGAGACTCTACAAAGTGCTCCTAGGAGAGCCCGAGAGTGAGACACTGTCCCCAGGAACATGGCCTGGGTCCCCGGCGCCTGGCCACGCACACAGCCTGCTGACCGTGGAGTGCGCACCGACCCAGGAGGAAGATTCGGGGCTGGTGGGGGCAGGGCTGGGCCAGTCTGGGGAGTCGAGGTGGGGTCTTCATCTGAGGGTGGGAAGCTCACCTCGCCCTCCCTCCTTCGATGTCCTGGGATGGCCCATCGTGTGCAGGAGGCGGCTCCCACTCTGATCTTTGGGAAAAGCAGTGAGAGTTTGCTCTCTGCTGACAGGGCCCCAACCCGGGCTCTCCCCTCCCCAGGACCAGTCAAACCACATCCCTGACTCCAAACAACTAAGGAGAGCATGAGAATCTCCCTTCTGGCCTTTGAAAAATGGCTGCCACACACAAACTCACTTAGTGCTCTGAACAAGCACCGGTGGTGACCGGCCTCCTCACAGTGCGCCTCTTGTGTGAATCAGAAGCGCAGATGACATTATCAGTGAGGGCAACCATTTTCCAGATGCCTGGGGCCCCGAGCAAGGGAGCTGAGGAGCACAGGCAGTGGCTCCCTGGGCCTCAGGGCTCAGAGCAGAGGCACAGCCTGGACACAGGTGTGAGCTTGGGCCGGCCGGGGGAAGGAGGCTGCCGCTGGCACACTCACCTGGTCAGGGAACCAGTTACGTTTCAAACTGGGTTAAGAGCTCCCTGATTTCCGGGGCCACGTGTCGCGCAGCATTTGCAGCCTCGGTTATAGCTTTCCGATACATCCCCTTCTTCTTACGGTTAAATCTCAGTTTGAAAAATTCAGAGAAAGGGGAGAGTTTTGAAATAGACAAGAACGACGTAGTTGGAGAACCAAACCACGAGACCTTCGCTTCTCGCCAAGACGGCTCTCCGTCCTCCTTCTGGCCGAGGCTGATGTCAAGAACACGCGCCGGCCACCAAGGAAAACCATGGATCTTACCCCACACGATGTCCCCCACGGCCACAGTCCTGCCGTCCTCCGTGATGCACTCCGACACGCTCTGTGTGTGCAGCCTGACCGTCAGGGGCGGCACGGTTTGGGGAGCCTCTCTGGACGCGGAGGGCGCCGACGCGCCGTGGCCAGGGGAGAGGTCACCCGTGTCTGCCGGTGTCCCTTCCGAGCCGGACGATCTGGCCTCGTCGAGGCTGTCGCTGCTGCACGCTGACTCGCTGGCACAGTCCGCTCTCCCCTCAGGGCAGCTGACAAGAAAAGCCAAGTCCTCACCTCCCTGTGCGCCCTGGGGACAGCTCTTGAAGTCATCGTCCTCACCTGAACTTCCGGAAGACAAGTCCCCCAGCCCACCAGCATGGCCGTCCGCACAGGGCGCGGGCGAGCTGGCCCGCGGGTACCCGTTCAGCTCCTCCACCAGCTCGGCCCGGTACACGGGCTCGTGCTCGCTGTCCCCCAGGCGGTGGGGCTTCAGGCGGATCTTGGGGGGCGGCAGGTCCGCGCTGGGCGGCACGGGCCGCGTCAGTTTCAGCTTGGGGATGGATGCCGAGGGTGCGCCAGACGGCCGGTCCCGGGACTCTCTGTCCAGCACCTCAGGGTCCAGGCTGCCATCGTCCTGGGGGGCCTGCTGGGGACGGAAGGGCTCCAGAGAGCCGTGCACGCGGGAGGGGATCTTGACCACCTCTCCCTTGCCCTGGGGTGTGCTGTAGGAGATCTTGATGACCGGGCTCCGCGGGACCTGCTCTGCCGGTGCCCTGTCCTCCTCTCGCCTCTCCCTCTTGCTCCTCCTGGCCGTGGCCCCAGTCATGGGGTCGCTGTTCTCTGGCTCCTCCGGCTTGCGGAGTTCCCTGTCCGGGCCACTGCCCAGCCTCCTGCGGGCCCTGGGCGCGGCTGGGGGTCCAGGGCTGGCCTCCGGGGGGCTCAGCGTGCTCTTGCACTTCTCACAGAGCACCTGGCGCGGCCGCAGGCGGATGGTGCTGAGAATGAGGCGTCCTGGGTCGCGGTTGCGGGACAGACGCCGCCGGGTGCGCTTGATGGTCCTGGGCGGTGGCTGGGGCACCCACAGCTTGTACGTGTCCCGGAGCCACAGCGGGTGAGGGAAGGGGGCGCCTTCGAAGTATGGCGGGTACGGGGGCAGGCTTCCGGCGGGCAGCGGCGGCACGAGGGGCGGGGGTGGCTCAGGACCGGTGGTCTCAGGGGGCTGAACCCCGTGGGGAGGAGGTGGGGAGCCAGACCCCAGCTGCATCACCTCTGCGTCCCCCTCTTCGGGGACCCGGCCATGGCTGTTGTTGGCGGGCGGGTCGTTGACCTGGGGCAGCAGAGCTGACGGGGGCAGGCCAAAGAGGCCAGACCTGGCAATGGAGAGAGAGAAACCACAGTGAGAAGGGACCCTGGCACACCCACCACCTGCACCCAGAGCCAAGGCCCCCAACCCATGAATGCTCCAGCAGGTCCGGGCAGCGAGCCATGCCCTGAGCCCACGCCCGCTATGTGCACCCTGGGCTGCACACATCAGGGCAAGGCATGAGCCTTCCAAAGCCACGCAGCATGTAGCCTGGAGGCTGCTTCCCTGGCCTGAGAGGCACAGAGGCTCCGAATCTCAGTCCATGGCCCCGGGGGACATGTGGACCCTGGCAGGAATGCTCCCAGGAAGCCTGACCTGGCTGCCCGTGGCCCGTGGCCCTGGGCCCCAAAACTCAGGCCCCTTGCTCACAGGCTCAGCTGCTCCCTCCTCTCCTCTCCGAGGGGCTGGGGGACTCAGGGAAGACCCCGTAGGGCCAGGTGACCCTTCACCCCCCAATGCAAGCCCCTGGAGAATGCTGTCCTGCAGGAACAGGGTTCCAGGTACATGACGTGTGCCTGGGGTGGGGCTGCATGTGGCCCAGGGCTGAGCCCTCTGGAGGTAGCCCAGATGCTTTCAGTGACCCCGAGAGAGACCTCATCCCCATCTGCCCACACAACCTGGAAGGCCTCCCTGCCTGCCTGGCACCCTCAGGCCCTCCCCCACCGGGCCACACGATCTGCAGAAGAAGGGGCACGGGGGGAGGGAAGGGGCACAAGGGAAGGGAAGGGGCACAAGGGAAGCGGCACAAGGGGGGAAGGGATACAAGGGGGGGAAGGGGCACAAGGGGCAGGAGCAGCCACTGCTGGGGGAGCCACAGTTAAGGCCCTGCGGCTGCCACAGCCAGGCCACCAATCCCAGGTAAAGGCCTTCTCATCCTGGGACTCGATGGGCCAGGCAGCCTGCACTTAACGGGCAGCACCCAGCACAGTGTGTGGCTTTGGGGGATTTGTCATCAGAAGCCGGTGGCAGCTCACGTCCTAGAGTGCAGGCCACCTCGCTGCACAGACACCCGGCTGCCCCATCATTCTCGAGGCCCAGTGCAACAATGTCCCCAAGCCTCATCCCGCCCAAGAAGCCACTGTGAGCGTGTCAGGAAACCAGTTCTGGGAATGCTGATGTTACCACAAACCACCGAAGACAGGGCCACGGAGTCCGCGTGTTTCCACAGTGAACACGTGTAACTTGTAACAAATGGAATGCAATTTTCAGGACTGCTCTAGCTAAACCAGAGAAAGAGAGAGATGGAAAGAAAGAGACAGAAAAGCAAGATAGCACTGCGACTCGCTGGGAGGGCGCAGCAGTGGCCTTTGGGCCTGTGAGGGGATGAACACGGGGCAGGGGGTTCTGCTCTGTGGTGGGTGGGGGTGGTCACAGTGAGCCCCACCCGCCCCATTCTTCTCCGGCCCAGCACCGCTGTGGTGCCTGCAGCCATGGGCTAGTGACGGCAGGAGTGTCTCCGGAGTGCGGGCCAGGCCCCCTGTGCACAGGGTCTCACTGAGCCCCGCAGCAGCCATGGGAACCAGGCTGTCTCCAACTCTGATGGGCTGAGACTTCCTCGGGAAAGGAGAGTCAGGCACACGGGCCTAAGGGCATGATGCACTGAGGCCAATCCCGGGCGGCACCCTCACCAGCCCCAGCCAGGTGCTGGTGCCAGGACCGAGGAGCACAGACCCCATGCACCCGGGGCCAGCGGGCCACACCTGGCCACTCCAGCGTTTGTGAAGAAAGTTTTACCAGCACATAGCACAGCCCCCAGGCTCCTTTATACACTATCTGTGAGCCAGGCCATAGTGGGGCCACCCGAGCCAGCGACTTTCACTTACAGAAAAGGTTTGCCAGAGTTAAGCCACAGAAGATGCGCCTTTGCCCAAATCCGACCCCCACCCCAGGGTTCCAGGCTGGTGTCTCCAAGTCCCCTGGTCTCATAGCCAGGACTGGCCTCCACAGCGCAAATCAGCAGCCAGTTCGTCATTTTCCACGAGCACCTTGTGAGCATTGAACACAAGCTAAGCATTCTGAGAACCAACCTCGTGTGGTGACATAAGCACGTCCATGTGCGTGCACACTCCTCACACTGGTGCACACGCCCGCTGGGGCACGCAGGCACCCTGAGCTTCTGGGTCAGCGTGCTTACGGCCCCTTGCTGTTGGGGGAGCCAGGAATCCCTCCATAGGACCTACTGCACCCCATGAAAGGGCCTCAAATGAGGGCAAATGAGGGGATGTTGCAAAAAGAAGGCCCCCCAAGGAGCAGAAGTATCCCTGCCAGAGGACAGTGGCTACGACAGTCAGAGGGAGGGGGCAACCCTGCTAGGGCTGCGGAACATGGCACCCTGATCACACGGGGTTGTGGACTGGGCTGAAGGTGCCAGGAGCCTGAGGAGGGCCCCACAAATGGAGCCAGCCCCACCCCTTGCCCCAGGATCTTTAGCCACAGGGCTGGGGTTAGTCCCCCCCAGGCAGATCAAACGGGTGGGGTGCAGCCTGCGCTTTGCCATCCCCTTTGGGACCCTGAGTCACACCTGCATCAGTGCCCAGGGACCGGACAAGCCAGCCCTGCAGAAATGGCCGGTGACCCTGGCACGTCAGGCAGCTGTACTTCCTTCCTGGAGCTGCCGCCCTGCCCAGGCCACACCCCAACGCATGGTGGGTAAACAGGGTGGGAACAGCTCACTCCCCAGGCTGGAATGGATGGGGGAACCCAGCCCCTGGGATCTTGCAAAGCTCACAGCAGGGCCGCCGGCTGCTGCTTGGCTCCTGCCCTGCTTGAGCAACCCCATGAGATATAGATCACAGTCTTCCCATTTCAGAGTGGCCGGCGAGGCCGGTGAGACCAGGGAACATGCCTCCAGGTTGAGCGGGTGGGCGTTGGCTGGGGTCTGCTGCCTCCAGCCATGAGGATGGTGCTGGCACAGGAAGAATCCTCAGGGGCTTATCCTGGACCCTGGGATGTGAAGAGCGGTCCTTCTGGAAGTGCACAGGTCCAGTGTGGTTCCCCACACACCCACCCCTAGGGACAGGGCCCCGCAGGCCTGGCTGTGCCCCACAAGTAACACCGAGCCTTGGCAGGTGGGAAGATGGGGTGGCCCTGGAGCCAGATGACCCTGCTGGGTCCAGGCTGCCCTTTTAGAGCCACCTGTTGGGCCTTGCCTGTGGGGAAGAGGACACGTGAGGGGCCCCGTGAAGTAAGCCTCACACAGCATCCTTGCGAGCTCAGGGATAGAACAAATAACCGTTGCTTTGAGAAAGGGCTGGGGAAACTGAGGCAGGGGTGAGATGCCCAGGAGTCTCTAATTGCAGAATGGACCAGACCCCAAAGCAAAAAGTACCACAGTGCCATTCCTAATGGCACAGCAGCGCCCCGGCAAGGACACGGGGGTCCTGGAGACCAGGCCTGAGGTCCTCAGCCAGACACAAGTGGCTGAGCCTTAACTCGGCCATGGCGGCCCTGGGGCCTCGCCTGGATGTCAGGCTCAGCCAAACTCCCAGAAAGGCCCAGGCCTGAAGTCGGCCCGGGGCCGTGGCCGGGAGCAGCACAGCCCTGGCTGCCTGCCCAAGCCCCCTGCACTCACTGGCGGTGCCTCCCCATGGCTTCCCCATTCTACAGACCAGGGCCACGAGATGGCAGATGCCCACATGGCAGCCTCCTGTCTGCCCTCCAGGGCCCACATTCGCCCTGGACCTTCCTTCCTTGCTTTCTGATGAGGAAAGGCCACCCTGTTGTGGCCTAAAGAGGTAAGGAAAATGTGGCTCCTGGAACAGGAACAGGCAGCCTCAGTGCAGCCCAGGACAACCTGAGTCTGGCACCCAAGACCTCGGCTGTGCTCCCGTGTCAGTCTAGAAAGCGTCTGCAGTCTCCCCACAGCAGGACAGCATGCGGGAAACGGGTGGGTGAGTCAGGCCTGCAGGGGGCAGTGGGGCCTCCTGGGGCCACCTCTCTCAGGAGTTAGGGAAAACAGGCTGGCAGGGGAAGCCACAGGCTAGACACCAGGGAGCACCTCCTCCAAGGCCTCGCAAGCGGAGCCTGCCTCACCCTGTGGGCACTTGCCCCAGGATCTCCAGGGGAGAACAGGTGGGGCCAGGTGGCCACGGCCAGCCCGGGTGTCCTGGACTCAAGGGTTTATGAGCCATCAGCATGGTCCCTCTCTAAGCCCTGTGGGGCTCCCCAAGTAGCACAAGGCCCGGTCCCCACCCCACACCCTCCTTACCCACTCACTCAGATGCCACCCCCTTGAGACGCTCCTAAGACCAGCCATGCTAGCCAGGCCTCCCGGTGCCCTGGCCTTCAATGCACTAGGCCTGCGTCCCTCTCCCTCCCCAAGGGCAGAGGGCACATCCCGTCACCACTGCAGCCCTGGCTCGGTGCTCCTGCTGGGTTGTTGAGTGAATCATCCCAAGAGCGGCCCCCAGCAGTGGAGCCTCCACCTCGACAGGTGAGCCCAGGACACAGCTCAGGGTGCCCTTCTGCCGGGACAGACAGTGTCTGGGGTTCTCAGTGGGAGCTAGGGTGTCTGAGCTAGGGTGTGGCTCACAGAGGACGGTCCCCTGACCTTTCCAGCAGTCTGTGTCTGGAACCATAGGTAACCCACAACTGGGGGAGGCCGATAAATACCAGCTCAGGGATGGAGTCAGGAGGCCCTGGGGGCAGGCCAGCCCTTCCGCTCTTGGAGCCTCATCTGTCCTCAGCCACCCCTCAGCCAGGGCCACCCCACCCAAGATCCTCAACTGGAAGTATACACCTAAATCACCCACAAAACAGTGCAGGTCAGGGCAAGGCTTGCGTCATCAGCGCTCTGAAAGGAATCACCACATTGGCCCAGTCGCGGGGAAGATCACTGGAAGCCGCCTGCTCCGGGCTCAGCCCACTTCCTGGCACACAGTAGGTGTGCAGTGAACTCACCCGGATGTACACGCAGGCTGATACTCAAGAGAATCTTGCTTCAGATCACATGGCCTTCCGGCACAGGCCAGGCAATTCCACCCACCTGCCAGGCCCCTCTCCCCTCTGCTTTGCAAACAAGGGAGATAATGCCATCTCCCAAATCGGCCGACAATAAACACCGGCTGCTGAGCCCACCTCAGCCCTGCATCCCGGCGCCTGTGTGAGCGGGGCCGCCATTCCCATGGGATTGCTCTGAACAGGTGCCTGGCTGCCCGCCTCCTGCGCTCAACAGAATCTGCACAACGCCGGTTGCGCTGGGACCCACAGGTTCCCTGAGGTGGGCGGACACCTGTCACAGGGCTCCCAGCAGCTCTTTCTTGCGAGTCAGCACCCACACTTGGGGACTGGGCCTCCACTGTCACACGTGAGGGATAAGGGTGGGCACCACACCCTGACAAGAAACTGTCACCTGGGGAAGGCAGGTCAGCACCCTGTGGTCCAAGGCAGAGCTGGAAACAGGAGCCCTGAGACTCAGAATACAAGGGCAGAGAACCGGCTGGAGACTCAGGCACAGGGGAGACAAGGGAGGGGGCAGGGGTCCTTCCAGGACAGCCTCAGGACTGAGGGTCGGGGAGCCTGCTCTACCTTCAGATTCCCCACAAGGACAAGGGGGCCAGCCCAAGGCAGCAAGGGCGGCTGCTAAGTGGCTGTGCCCGCAGAGGCCTAGCTCCCGGCTCCGTGGGCGGCTCTGGTTACAGCTGAACGTGGCAGGCAGGGTTGACACCCATGCATCCTACAGCTGCCAGTTCCCACGCCGGGGGTCCCATCGGGCCTGGTTTTTTCCATGAAGTGCAGGTGGTGGTGTAGATTTGCAAACAAGGTTAGCCATGGGCTTCAGGGAAGAGAGCCCAAGGCCACTGCAGATATTCTCAGCCTCCCTTGTCTTGAGTCAAGGAGCCCAGGAAATGGGGCGACCCGCTGCTGCTCGTGCCCCTCTCCAGGGAAGAAAGGCCAGACAAGGTGGTGCAGGTTTGGCAAGGGTGCGGCCCTTCGGACCAGGACCGAGCCCAACCCTGCCTGCTGGAGGAAGCTGAGACTGACGGTGGAGGGGATGGCAGCTCCCAAGTGGCGATTCTGCAGCCCCTGAGTGTCGCTCCGTCCTGCCCGTGCACTCCCAGCGATAGCCCACACGGAGCGGGCAACAGCCACACGGGAGCCATATGTTAAATCACATGACTTGTGGATAAATGGCTTCTGGCACATCTAATGAAGAGATAACGTCTGCGAAATAATTGTGGAAGGAACATGGTCCTCTCTGCTAATTCATGTCACTGGGCAAAAATCTGGGCTCCACTGATGGAAAAAGTTGGGCCTTTACAAGAGGAGCCTTTTCCTGCTTCCAGTTTCAAAAGAAAGCCCTGCAGGAGCGCAGCGAGGCCACAGCCTGATTCATGCCTAATCATTGATCTGGCAGCGACAGCTCCCTGCCATGTGACATGGTGTCCAGGAGGCTCATCTGCACTGCATGGGTCGCTGCAGCCGGTGCACAGGTGTCGCTCGGGGGAGCCGCCCCGCCCTGCCCTGCGCCCCCCACCCAGGAAGCCAGGGCTCCCAGGGAATGTACCCATAGCTCCCACAGCTTGTACCTCTTTACGTCCCCATGACTCAGGGCTCCCTGGCCTGAAACTGTTCTTAAAACGCACAGCTGGGCGCAACTGCTCTCCCTGAATCCAAACCTCAGCCGCGGAGTCACTCCCAGCAGCCAGGGGCCCATGGCCTTCGACAGGGCACCCCCACCTGTGAGCAATTGCCAGGGCAAGGCCACGGGGCATCTGACCCTCCCCCGTTTTAACGACAATTCTGCCAACAGCTGAATTCAACAGTGGGTCTAAACAAAGAAAAGTGCGTTAATTATGGCAGATGTGTGGAGTTCCGGGACCCCAGTCCCGCGCCCCCCGCCCGGGCCCGGCCCAGAGCCCGCCCCGAAAAGTCGCGACGACTTTGAGAACCACTTTCGCCCCCCGAGTGGCGGCCGCGCTCGCGCGCCCCGGAACCTGGGCTCGGCAGAAACCGAAAGCTGGCGCCAGGGTCGCGCCACCCCCACCCCAGAGGCGGGTCCCGGGTCTCCGAGCGGCGGAGGGAGGTGCGGGGGGGGGAGGACCCCAGGGGTGTCCCGGCCCGCGCCCCCGCTCACTTTTTCGTGCAGTCCAGCAGGATCCCCGCGAAGCTCCGCTCGCCGCAGCTCACCGTGACCACCAGCGCGCCGTTGACGACCTGCTCCACCCGCACGGGCAGCCGGCAGCCGGCGCGCGGCTCCATGCTCCCGCCGCGTCCCAGGCCGCCCCCGCCCCGCCGCCGCCGCCGCCGCCGCCGCCGGGTCAGCCCCGCGCGTG
>NC_045442.1:1540709-1545385 GCF_002776525.5 Piliocolobus tephrosceles
CGGCCGCCTGACGTCACAAAGCTCCGCTGGGGCGGCCGCCACCGCCGAGCCGGGCCGGGGGCGCGCGGCCGCGGGCTCCGCTCCCGGGCACCCCGCCCGCCGCCGCCGCCGCCGCGTCCGGGGAGAATCCGCGCCCGCCCGCAGAGCTCGGCGGGACGCGCGCTGCGGACCCCCGGGTTGGAGAGGGGGCTGCGCCCGGGCTCGCGGCCCACGCTGGCCGGGAGTGTCCTCCGACTCGGGAGGACCCGAGAGCCACGATCCCGGGGGCGGCGGGGGCGACACCCGCCCTGGCCGGAGCCCCGGGACTCCATCCCCCCACTCCCCTGCCTGGGGCCGGTCCCGGGCCCCCCTCTCCCTCCGGACCCGGCCCTGCGCCCTCCCTCCCTCCCCGGTGGCCCGGATCCCCCCGCCTGGGTTCGGCCTCCCGCGTGTCCCGGCAGCGCCCCGCGCAGGGCTCTGGTGGCCCCGGGCACTGCGGCGAGGAAGTCCCGGGCGGCGCGCGCAGGAAGCCGGGGCGGGCGGAGGAGACGCGAGGCGCCCGGGGGCAGCGGCCTAGTGTCGCCCTCGCCGCGTGGGGGACAGGACCAGGGTCGCCCCACTGGGCTCGGCGCCTCTCGGGCGACAAGCGGGCGCGCGCCCGGCTTAGGGTCACCCTGCGCGCCTGGGGGTCGCCAACACCGGGGCCCGTGGGGTTAACTCCGTCGGGAGGTTCCCGCGCCCAGGGGCCAGGCGCGCCTCCGCCAGTTTACAAAGGAAACAGCCTCCTTCCTCCGCGGCAGGGGCTCCCCGACCCGCGGGCGAGGAGTGGAAGGTGACGGCGCCGGACCCCCTCCCCCCGGGACCCCCGCAGGGTCCCGGCTCCCGCGCCTTCAGGCGTCAAAGCCCCCGAATTCCCCGAGCACCAGCGCGTCCGCACCCGGCTCGGAACGCAGGGGCCTGGCCTGCTGCGGTGACCTTGGCCCCGGGCCGGGCTTCTGAGCCGGGCTGGCAGCTCCTGACGGGGCCTGGAGGCGGGGCGGGGAACCGCGGAGTTGTCCTGGCGACCCAGCGCCGCGCGGCACGGCTCCTCCCAGCCTGGGAATGGAGGACCACCGCCCCTGGTGCCGCTGGGGTCCGTCGGGCCGCTGGCGCCGCTCGACCTCGCCCTCCGGCGGCCGCACGGCAGAGGGAGCCTCAGAGAGGAGCCAGGGCGGACGGAGTGAGGGAGCCCGCGGGGCCTGGGGCACCTGGCGGTCCCCGGTAGAACAGGGGTGGGGACCGAGGCCAGGGACAGTCCCAGAGGAGGCCTGGAAGCCCAGCGAGCGCGTGTCCTCTTCTGTGTGGCCTGGGGCTCCCGCCAACACTAAGCCCTTACTGGGGCCTCAGGCACCTCCAGGCGCCCGAGCGGCCAGGCCTGCAGAGGAGCCTGCCTGCTGTCCTGCCCACGGGCCTCTGCAGCTGCCCCCTCCAGGGGGTGGGGCTGACTTTGGAGGAAAAATGCCAGGCAGCAGGGACCCCCTCGCCACCCTGCTCGGGGTTGGGCTAAGCGGCCATCCTGAGGCTGCCCACTTGCTTGGCTCTTCTTCCTGCCTGCTTGGAGAGGCCTGCTGGGCACTGCCCTTTCTGAGCACTGGGGACTGCCAGGGCAAATCAGCTTTCAGGCTGGTGGGGCCAGCATGGGGTGGGGTAAATGCACAGGGGGCTGTATGTAGGTGAGGGGATCCAGAAAGAGTGTCAAGGGAACACCAGCATCCACCAGGGCCTCACCAGGTGGGCAAAAGCAATGGCTTCCGAGGTGGGAGTGGGAGTGGCCAGGATCCCCTGCAAGGTGTCTGCGTGCGCATGGGGCTCTGGTGACTTCCCATGCTGGCAGGAGGAACAGTTTGGGGTGGGCTGAGGGACCCACCTGTGGACTTGCTGGGCTTTAAGAGGGACCGAGGCTGGGTGGCGGCAGGCAGGACGGGGGAAGAGGGTTCTGGGGCACAGAGGGCTGGACAGATGCACCCAGCAGCTGGCAGCTCTGGCTGGAGAGGGGAAGAGGGCAGTGAGAGGCATGGCTGGCCCGCAGCACCTCCTGCCCCTCTGCCCCTCTGGCCCATGCTATTTACTGTGTATTTTAAAGTAAACTTGGAAGCCGTTTTTAAAACCTGCTCTTCACTGGGTAAGGTGTGAAAAAGACTATCTGCAGACAGGGAGACCATTTTTGCAACTTAAATGGTGGCTGTTCAGGGCCTACCCCAGCAGCCCCCCCGCCCCCACCCCACCAGCTCCTCACTGGCTTCCTGCCCCGCTCCAACCTGTTTGCTTAAGAAGAGGCCTTGGGAGTTTCCAGAGTCCCTGATTACAGTGCAGGTGTCCTTGGGGACCTCATCAGCCCAGATAGCCCCTCCTGTCTGACCCAGTATTCAGGGGTTGGGGGGCTGTCCTAGGCTTGCCACTCTCAGCATCTCCCCAGGGGCCACCCTGCTCATGCCAGTCTGCCCAGTTCTGGGAAGGACCATGGGTACTGGGACCGGAGCTGCCCCCAGTCAGAGGACCCTGAGCTGCCTGGCTGGGCTGGAGAGAAGCCTCGGGAGTACGCCCCTGGCTGGGGCAAAAACGCCAAGAGTGGGAAGACAGACACCTCCAAGGTCTTTAGACTGTCTTCAAGAGACTTGATCCAAACAAAAGGTCCTAAAGCCTTTCGTCCCCTGGCTATAGGCATAGCCACAGCAAGGCCTAGGACATGCCCACCTCAGGACGGCCCAGCTGGGGCAGGCTGAGGGGACAGGAGACTGCCCAGAACTTCCACAGGGGCTGGGGCTGGGTGACCAGCAGTTGGCAGGATGGGTGGCCTGAAGGGGCACAGTTGAGGGAGGGATAGGTGGCTGGAGGAGGAAGCAGGGGCTAGCCTCCATGTCCCCAGAGAGAGGAAGCAGGGGAGCCAGGCAGGATCCCCGCAGGCCACCTCCCCTCAGGGTCTGCCTCCCCTGCGGTCCTTGGAGGAGCTCCAGGATTTGTCCTCCCCAGCAGCCTGGCTCACTTTCATCAGCAGCTCCATGCCCGCCCCTGGTCTTTCAGGGTCCGAGCTCAGAGGGCCCTCCTGACTGGGGACCTGGACCTGCCCGGCACTGTCCTACTGCACTACATCGCCACTGAGACTTGTCACCCACCCCCAGTCCCTGTGGAAGTTCTGGATAGTCTCCTGTCCCCTTAGCCTGCCCCAGCTGGGACGTCCTGTGGTGAGCAGGTTCTCAGCCTTTGTTGGTCTCTTCCACGAGATGAGGCTTACAGGGGCCTCCCCATGACTGAGGTGCAGCCACAGCCTGGCCTGTGTCCAGCCTGCTCCAGAATCACCTGGCCAGAGAGTTGGTATCCCCCCAACCCCCAACACACCTGGGCTTGCTTGATCTTATTGGAGCTCACTAGGGCCTGGCTGGGTGTGAGTCTCATGCGGCATAGTGAGGTGCTCCCGAGATGGACTGAAGCTGTCTGGTCAAGACGGAAGCCTCGAAGGCCACAGCCATGAGTCAGAGACCACAGATTTCTCCAGAGCTGGTGCCCAGAGGCCAAAGGCGGGGATGGGCCTTGAGGCTAGGACCCAGGTCGCCTCATGGCAAGCCTTATGCTCACAGCAGCTGTGGAAGGCAGGAGACAGGATGAAGCCTTTAATACAGAGGGCCTGCTCTGATTTCAGTAAGCAATCATGTATCACTCAAGAAGCCTGGACAGACTGGGGTGCAGGAGCACGCCAGGCTTCCTCCAAGGTGTCTGGCAGGGAGGCCGGCCTGGGGAACACACTTCTTGTCCCTAGTCATGTCGTCTGAGGCCGGGGCTCAAGGCAATCTTTGCAGGTGCTGAGCCAGGAACCCTCGACCTTCTAGCAGGCCACAGATCCTTTGGGCAGTGTTTGTTTTGTTCTGCTCCAGTCTGGAAGCCCTTGGAGGGCAGTGTGGGTCTGCAAAGCCAACTTTGTCTTGTCTGACCACCCTGCAGGGGCTGGTCTGGAGCTGTCTCCCTGCCCCATGGGTTATCAGGATGATATAGGGTCACATCCCCTGAAGCAGTGTCTCAAAGGACTGGCTAGGAACAGAACTTGCCAAGATTCCACTGGAGGTGGTGCAGAGAGCTGACCAGGCACTTAAACTCTAGGGAGACTGTCACCTCCCCTGTGCCTCAGTGTCCCCCTCTGTAAAGTGGGAACTATCATGGTACCTACCGTGTAGGCTTGTACTGAATATTAAATGAGTTAATAAACATGAGATACTTAGTACAGCACAAGCCCCAGTAAAGCTTCCATGAGTCAGCTGCCATCACCATCATCAACACTTTTGTCATTATCACCACTGTCACCACCATCACCACCACAGCCTCCACCATCACCACTACAGCTATCATCACCATGATCATTACCATTCCACCTCCACCATCACCATCACCTTATCACCATTACCACCACCACCCCCCCACCACCATCATCACGACCACCATCACCATTACCACCACCACCACCATCATGACCACCATCAGCATCACCACCTCCACCATCACCACTACTACCATCATCATCATCATCACCATCCCACCTCCCCCATCACTACTGCCACCATCACCATCACCATTATCACCATTATCACCACAACCATCATCATGACCACCATCACCACCATCATCACCTCCACCATCATCATGATCACCACCATCACCATTATCACCAT
>NC_045442.1:1545485-1553654 GCF_002776525.5 Piliocolobus tephrosceles
ATCACTGCCACCACCATCTCCACTATCATCACCATCACACCACCACCACCACCACCACTGTCACCATCACGACCATGACTATCTTCACCACCACCATTACCACCATCATCATACATAGATTCACCACTACTATCACCATCATTATCACCAGCACCATCAGCACCATCATAATGATCACCACCACCACCACCACCATCACCATCACCACTACCACCATCATCACGATCATCACCATCCCACCTCCCCCATCACTACTACCACCATCACCATCACCACTGCAACCATCATCACTCTCACCACCATCACCATCACCACCATCACCACCATCACCATCACTGCCACCACCATCTCCACTATCATCACCATCACACCACCACCACCACCATCACCATCACCACTACCATCATCATCAAGATCATCATCATCCCACCTCCCCCATCACTACTGCCACCATCACCATCACCATGATCACCTCCATCATCATCATGATCACCATCCCACCTCCCCCATCACCACCATTATCACCATCACCATTACCACCACCATCACCATCACCACCGCCATCACCATCATCACCATCACCACCATCACCATCACTGCCACCACTATCTCCACTGTCATCACCATCACACCACCACCACCATCACCACCACCATTGTCACCGTCACCACCATGACTATCACCGCCACCACCATTATCATGCATACCATCACCACTACTAGCACCATCATCACCATCACCATATCACCATCACCATTATCACCAGCAGCAGCACCACCACCACCACCACCACTCTTATGATACTTGTATAGCTGGGCCCTCAGTGGGATTCTTGGGTGCACCTGAGGCCTTGTGCTATGCTCAGGGCCAGGTGGGAGACGCAAACCCTGTGCCCACCTGCTGTGTGTGCGATCTGCCCCTGCTGGTATCTGGCTGAGGCCCGTGGTGCAGAAGAACCCAGGCAGGTGAGCAGCTCCCAGGTAGGCTGCTCTTGAAGCCTCCACCCACGCCATAACCTGTGCTCTCTTAGGTCCTTGGCAGGGGAACCGAGGCAGCCCCCAGGGCCAGGCTGGCTCTCAGCAGTGGCTGCGAATCCTGTCCAGATGCAGGTTCGAGAGGCCCTGTGGCTGCACGCATCCGGGCAAAGACATTTTTAGGGTGGGGCATCCCCTCCCCAGACAGCTGCTTTGGTTTCCGAACAGTGGATCTGCGACCCTTCTGTTTCTGAAGGAGCTGGCTGTTTCTCAGCAAGACCCGTCCTGTGCTCCATGACCAGAGAACCAATCCAGAACACCCAAACCCGGCCCTGGGCCCCTGGGATCACAGACAACACAGCAGCCTGGCTTAGCAGGTTGTAAGCTTTCTCCTCCGAAGGTCATTCCCAGGATCTGAAGTTCTCGTTTCCTGGCTTGAAGTTAACCCTTGAGGTCCTAATGTTGGAGAGAGGAAAAGCCTCCGCCATGTTGATCCAAACGGCTTGGCCAGACACAGATCTCTCAGAAGAACCCACGACCAAGGACACTGGCACATTCCTGGTGAGGTTCTCCACAAAGTGGTGCAGTGCGAAGTGGCCCATCACAGAACAAGAGTCCTAAAGCCTGCGTTCCCATAAAAGCCCCTGGCCTGGGCAGCAAACACAGACTGGGAAGCCTCTGCCTGGCCTGAGCAGCTCATGCAGACTGGGGAGCACTTAAAAGTGGGAGAGCCCTGGAGCTGCTGGTCCACAGGGAGGTGAGGCTGCACCCCCTCACTGAGGTCTTCCAGGACGCCTGCCGTGGAGGTTGCTGGAGAGGAGCCCACTTGAGGGTGTGGGCACCAGGAACACAGCAGGCACTCGGGCACCTCCAGTTCACGAGAGGCACCTACCAGACTCCAGTCTTCTCTGCCTGCTTTCCCGAGTTTGAGTGCGGAAGAGGCTGAGGTGAGGGAGGCAGCTGAGCTGTGTCCTGATGCATCTCCCAGAGGCACTCTGGGTGGACACTGGGCCCCTCGGCCTTGCCAGGCTGGGGTCTCCCTGCACAGAGCCAATGCCTGTGGGCCCCACAGCCAGACTAGCACCTTTCCGTCAACACAGCCATGGACACCGTGAGAAACTCCCGCAGTTAAACACTGCCCAGAGTCCCGGTGGCCTCCTGGTGTCATTTTGTAAGGGACCTCACCAATCTCATGAGAAGTCTTTGCTGTAGGGACTCATTTATTGTAAATGAATCAGGGTCTTGCTCTGTCGTGCGGGCTGGAGTGCGGTGGCACAATCATGGCTCACTGCAGCCTCAAACTCCTGGGATTAAGCAATCCTCCCACCTCAGCCTCCTGAGTATCTGGTGGTTTCGTCACCACACCTGGAAAATGTTTTACTTTTTGTAGAGACGGGATCTCGCCATGTTGCCTAGGCTGGTCTAGAACTCCTGGACTCGAGTGATCCTCCTACTTCAGCCTCCCAAAGTGCTAGGATTATAGGCTTGAGCCACCATGCCCTGCTTGTGGGTTTATTTTTTAATCTGACAGTTTTGTCAAACCTCATACTAGAAGGTGGGGCTTCTGTTTGCTAAAAACACCATGATATTTCGTCATTAAACTAGTTGTTCTCCACATCTGGGATACTTGGAGGAAAACCTCTCAGGGTATATTAACATTTCACGCCCAGCTTGCAAAGGCACCTTCATGCTTTCTGCTCCCTGACCCTGACCTCCTGCTCACCTAAAGGGCAGGAGCCAGCTGGTGTCCAGAGCGTTGGGGGTAGGTACAAAAGGTCCTGTGCTCCTCCCTCCAGGCAGAGCCTCCTAGTGACGGAGTGGTGGCCTGGGGCCCAGGGGCCTCCCAGCAAACTCTTTCCCCTTAAACCCTCCTCCTGGTGGGTGTGGCTGTGCATTTGTCCCGACCCCTGCACACACAGAACCTGGCGTGAGCCCTGGGGCGTGGGGCCACAGAGTTCAGGTGACCTCAGGGTTGTCCTGAGCCGAGGCGTAGACCCCAGGTGGACCCACAGACAGAGTGGGGCTCTCTGAGGTGTGGTTGGAGGGCCGAGAGCAGAGCCTTGTGCTGGATCTAGGGAGGCACTGGCGTGTCAACAGGTGCGGCAGCGTGCAGCTGGGCTGGGCTGTGGGGCTCCTGTCCTCACCCTCCTCCAGTGGCGAGGGAGAGATCAGGTGTTCGTGCTGTCCCCCACAGGATGCCTGAGGGAGGAGGTGCAGAAGGGAGCAGGGTCCCCTGGGCCGGGGCTGGAGGGCGCTGGAGGCTGTCGCCTGCATTCTCCCAGATGCACAGAAATGAACACCTGGCTGAGAAAGGCTGACTGGGGGGCCTCTGGGCAGCCCAGGGCCTGAGGGGAGCAGAGCTTGCTGGGAGGGCCTCATTCCTTCCTGGGTGGAGGGAGCAACCAGGCAGCACCCCGACAGCTCCAGCCCTGGGATGGAGAGCTGCCCCCACACTGGGCTTCAGCCCTGAGGACTCTCCCCAGCCTCTCCACTCCTCGGCCTCCTGATCGCATGGAGGAGCTGGTGAGTGTGGTGGGTGCAGGGCCAGCTTCCAACAGTGACAAGGGGGACCCGAGCCCAGCTGCCCCCACAGCCCGGCCAGCACTTGGGGAAGTCCAGCAAGGCGTCCTTGAGGTCACCTGAACTCTGTCTGGCCTCACGCCCCAGGGCCCACGCCGGGTTCTGCGCTGTGTGTTCTGAGACCCGGACCAAGTGCATGGGGCCTGAACGGCATCTTCCCTGGCCAGCTGCCCACGGACGTTTGTGGGCTTGGCCCTCCTGTTTTGGGCTCACTTGCGGGGCAGGACTCAGGGATCCATACAGGAGGTGAGCCAGGCTTCCCTGGGGGAGCCGGGAGGGCTGGTGTTTGGGCCGATTGCTTTCTCAGCCTGGGACGTTACCCTGTAGTGCCCACCCTGTTCCCATGGCCTGGCGTGGGACCTCCAGGGCCCAGCAGCTGCTTCCCTCAGTGAGAGCCCCCCAGCCCCTGCAGGCAGCTCCACGGCAGCCCCCCTCCCCCCACCATGAACCTGCGCCACGCCCGGCCTTGGGGCGCCACCTGCAGGTGAACTCGGTTCACGGGAGGCTGGGCCTGAGTCCTGGGGCCCAGGGCTGGCGATGCCCATCAGCGCTGCTGGGACACGCCCTGTGACCCTGTGACCCCCTGGCAGCGTCCGCCAACCACATTCACGTTTCCCACGCACTGGCCCCCTGCTGAGGCTGCTGCTCTCTCCAGGCCACCCCAGACCATCTGCGGCCACCCCAGACCACCTGCCTTCTGCAGCACAGTTCGTGTCCCCGGGGGTTCTCAGGCCTGGCTCTGGGCTCTTGCCTCCCTTTTCCCTTCCCAAGGCAGCTGGGCAGAAAAATGAGAAGTCCCAGAAGCTCAGGACACCCTGATCTGGAAGTCAGTGTAGACGGTACTCACTCAGCAGCTAAGGGAGGCAAAGAGAACAGCAGAGCAGGAACCAGGAGAGGGGGATCCCGCCCAGACACCCCAAATCCACCAGGGAGAGGGGGGCTTCCTGCCCAGACACCCCAAATCCACCAGGGAGAGGGGGACCCCACCCAGACACCCCAAATCCACCAGGGAGAAGGGCACCTTCCACTCAGACACCCCAAATCCACCAAGGAGAGGGGCACCTCCCACCCAGACGCCCCAAATTCACCAGGGAGAGGGGCACCTCCCACCCAGACACCCCAAATCCACCATGGAGAGGGAGGCCTCCTGTACAGACACCTGAAATCTACAACAGGTTACAGGATCCAGAGAGGCTGCAGGGACTTGCTGGCCGCAGGGCCCAATCAGGAGCAGGGCCACGTTCAGAAGATGGGCTGAGTCACAGGGTGGAGGGTGGGTGCAGGGCCTCCAGCACCCTTCCCCCACCAGCCTGTAAGCACTTTCCAAGCAGGGGTCTAGGTGGTGGCCTCTGTGCCAGCTCCTCTACCCTGCCCAGCAGAAATTACCCACCATAGCCATCCTGGGGCAGGCAGGCTCTCCCGGTCCCCTTGAAATAGGGCCTCTCACAGAGTGAGACTGGGGTTTCGAGGGTGAGAGAAGGCAGATGACCACGGGAAGGGTGATGTGGAAAATGAGGGCATGATGGTGGCCTCTGGAAGACAGGCAGGAGAACACGGATTCCCACGGTGGGCCCTCCCAGAGGACAAGTGGCCGGCTCGTCTCTGCCTCCACCCCACCTTCCAGCTGCTGCCTCTGCCGGGAGCCCGGTCTTCCCCATGGGATATGCGGCCTCTCCCCAGGGCCCGTCCAGCAGCACCTTGTCATGAAAACTCCTTAACCCACAGGACTTGGATTCCATGGCAACGCTAAGGCTGGGCTGTGCCCAGGGCCTGAGACCAACACAGGGCGCATTCTCCTGTGTCACAGCAAAAGCAGTGACTGGTGGCTTCAAGGAAAGGTGGGCAGCATCTTGGCAGGTTCATAAAAACAAAAGGACTCAGGGGACCCCAGTTGGAATCCCCCAGACAAGAGTCAGACAAGGGGGCACCACATGGTGGGTGCACCTCACTCTTCCTGTCTCCCACGAAGAGCCAGCTCTGGACACCCACACCCCATCCCGGAGATGCCAGGACAGGGAGTGGTGCTTGTGCACGTGTTGCCCAGGGGGCCGATGTCCACAACACTGGCCAGAAAGCAGGGAGGGCCCTGACGTACCGCCCATGGCTGGTAGCAGGGCCTGACCCAAGCCGGTCCTGACCCAAAGAGCCACCAAAGAATCATCTCCTATCTAAAGGCGCAATTCTCGAGTGAAGGCCACTTCAGTCAAACAGACCCGTGCCAGAAAGATGGCACTGGCAGCGCCAGCCAGGGCCCAAGGAGACCCCAGCACGGCACTCACCACGCGGGGCTTCCAGAGCCAAGAAATACAGGGTTTTCCAAGGAAACATCAGCAAATGAACAGACAGAGTGGATGCAAATGTTGGCATCCAAAGGAAAAGCGTGGAAGAGGAAGCAGAAAAAAGTCCACAAACACTGAGCAGAAGGAAGGAAATGAAAAGAGGGCGGCTCAGGGACACAGCCAGAGCTGAACAGTCCATCAAAGGGGCCCCTGAATGACAGAGGGAGCAGGTGGAGGAGAGGCCGCTATTTTTGAAAGAAGAGAAGCAAACAGCTTTCCTGAAATGGAGGAAGAGCTGCACCCACAGTCCGGCGGCTCCTGACACCCCAGTGTAGCTGAAGAGAAGCACCTGAACTCAAAGGCTGGTGAGATCCCACGGCTCCAGACAGACAGGGATGCCTCTACAGGAGACGGAATCCTGCTGACCCGGGCTGTGCCTCCACAAGTCTAGGAGCTGGAAGACAGAATAATAACATGGACTCAGAGAGACAAGGATGAGACTCAGCGCTTCCGGATCCAGCCCAGGACAGCTCACAGCATCCAGGCCACAGCTGAGGCGCGGGGCGGGAGGTAGGCTGTGGTCGCTGCCTGTCATTCTACAGAGACCTGGGCTGCCCTGGGACTCACCTTCCCCAGGAGAATACGGAGGAACTGGGGCACACCAGGATAGGCCCAAGTCTTTGGGAGGCCTGGACACTCCCACTCGGCAGTTTTAGAGCCCTGAGCCTCCATGGCGGGAGACCAGGCACCCTGCTAGAGACCCCAGGGAGGCAGCATGGGAGCCAGAGACATCCTCAGAAAGGTAGTTCCAGTGATCCCAGCATCCCATCTGAGACCAACCTTCCAGGCCACCTGGCCAGAGTACCAGGTGCGTGAGGGTGCCATCCTGCACGTCTCAGCTCAGCAGGGCCATCAGATCGCTGGTGCCCCTGTGGACAGCCCAAGGACGGGAGAGCCACCTGCTGAGCCTGGTCAACCCAAAGCATTCTGAGATTGGGGGAGGCTGCTGTTTTCAACCACTAAGTGGTCTGTCACAGCAACAGATAACTGAGACAGGGTGGAGAGAAACGGGACATCAGGACGTTCTAAAGGCCTCAGCTGAGGCAGGGGAGAAGAAAATGAGGGAAGAGAAAGCCCAGTTTTCAAAAATTGATAGAGAAATATCTGTCTGATTATGAGAGAAAGTGGGGGAATGTAACTATTGATAGAAGGGAACAGCATAGAGGTACTGCAGGTTCACAAGAACAATGGAATGAAGAGACTTGATCAAAACAAAGATGGAGGGAATGCCAGCGTGTGGTTACCATGTTAAATGCGAATTACCTGGAATTTTCTATTAGCTGTATATATTTTTTTTAACACAACCCAACAGGCTTGGAGTTTTTCCTATACACTGTTTTAAGAAGCATAATTAAAGCAAAGTGATTCTTTTAAAAAGACTGCAGTGAATGAAGTGTGACTTCCGGGCCAGGTGAGCGATGACCTCCTGCTCTTGTAGCCACGGGGGAAGGCCAGATGCAGGAGTCGCAGGTGTGTGTGAGGCTGCGAGCCCGGGGCAGCCCTGGAGGGCCTTGAGGGGGACCAGAGCTGCTGCATCCCAGCCTGCCCAGGCTGAGGCCCAGGGTGTCACAGACAGGAAGCAGGGCTGCTGGAGGCCCCGGGGCGGGGTCTAGGGCATCAGAGAAACAGTTGGTCCCCAGGCCATTTTCAGGGTCTGGCACCAGCACAGGAAGCTGAGGGGCTGCTCTGGAGAGAGGGTGAAATCTCAGGGGTTCGCAGCAAGCCCAGGACAGGTCTCACCCACCCGCCTGCCAAAAGCAGAGGCCGACCAGGAGTAACTGAAGCTGTGACCCAGGCTCCACCCAGTGCAAGCCCTGCCAGGACGAAGGTGATAAAACCTGTCCCCACGTATGTGCTTAACAGAGGAAAGGGCCAGTCCTCTCAAGGAAACCAGCACTGTCCTTAGTCTCTGTGGTTTGTTTACAGAGTTGACCCGTGAACAAGGCGGGGTTTACGGTGTGCTGATGCCCCACGCAGCTGAAAATCCACATATTGCTTCTGACTTCCCCAAAATGTAACTACTAATAGCCTACCATTGATGGGACACCTTCCCGGTAACACTAACATTCAATTACTGCATATTTTGTATGGTGTATTATATGCTGTACTCTTACAGTAAGGTACAAACAAGAGAATGGTAAGAAAATCATCAGGAAGAGAAAATCTATTTACTACGAATTAAATGGACGAGGATCCTCAGAAAGGCCTTTGTCCTTGTCCTTCTCAGGTTGAGTAGACGGAGAGGGAGGAGCTGGTCCTGAGTAGACGGAGAGGGA
>NC_045442.1:1553664-1612012 GCF_002776525.5 Piliocolobus tephrosceles
GACGGAGAGGGAGGAGCTGGTCCTGAGTAGACGGAGAGGGAGGAGCTGGTCCTGCAGTCTCAGGGGTGGCAGAGGCAGAAGCTGGGGAGGAGGAAGGGGAGGCAGAAGACGCAGGCACGCTCTGGGTGACTTGACAGAAATGCACGTAATTTCTGTCTGACTTTGCTCTTTCATTTCTCTAAACTTTCTGTGCGGTCCCAGTCCTCCTTCCAGTGCTCGCTTTAGTTTCCCTGCCTGCATCATAGACGGGCCCATGTCCTGAAAGAGGGCGGAGACTTTCAGCCTGAACGACGGGAATGCTCCTGCCAGGGTCCCCGCTCAACTTCTTTCCCAGCACTGCTTCCTCTCTGTCTTCCTCCTCCTCATCGCCCAGTTTGGAAGCACTCGTCTCCCTCAGTCTCTTCTGTTCATTGCTCTGGTGCAGCGTCTATTAGCTCCTGAATTTCTCCAAGACCTGTATCTGGAAACTTCGCCCGCCCTCATCTTTTTTTGCTCTCTCCCCAGTTTCTTTAATTGCTATATAATAAACGTACATATTTTGGGGGTACATGTGATAATATGATATACTCGTATAACGTGTGAAGATCAAGTAAGGGTAACGGGGGTGCCCATCACCCTGAATATTTCTGCTGTTTCTGCTGGGAACCTTGAAGAATTCTCTTCTAGCTATGTGGAAATGTGCAATTGACTAACGTGAGGTAGTCGCCCTATTGATGTATTGAACGCCAGGTCTTATTTCCTCCATCTCACTGTGCATTTCCACTCATTAGTCACCCCCTACTTCCCACTTCCTGGCCTCTGGTCACCACCAGTCTGCTCTCTATCTTCACGAGATCCACTTTTTTAGCCCCCACAAGTGAGAACAAGTGATGCTTGTTTTCCTGTGCCTGGCTTACTTCATGTACCATAATGACCCCGTTCCACCCAGGTGGTGGCAAGAGACAGGATTCTGCTCCTTTCCATCACTGCCGGGATTGGCTGTCACCAGTGCTGCGAAGTTGTACACAACATCTGGACACGGTTTTCCCCAGCAAGAATGTGCCCTTTCAGGCTTCGTGGTTTTCCCAGCCTTTTCTCCAACCATGACGGCAAGTCTAGTGTGTAATCCCTCAGCCTTTCATAGTGTTCTCTGAGGTTCTCTTTGCCAGCACTACACTCCTGTCCACACAGTGCCGCATACAATGAGGCTTCAAGGTCCCTACGGCCTCTGGGCCAGAGGCTGCATTGGAGACGTGTTTGGGGGCAAGTGGGCTCCTTTGACACCTTCATTGTTGAATCATGGGGTTCTGGGTGGCCAAGAGGCATTGTCCGATACCAGAGCTTTAAAAGGCAGTCACTTGTAAGAAGCAAAGTACTTCCTGATTTCAGGGACAAAGCATTCATGGAATCAACCCAGAAAAGAGGTTCTTGTCCAGCCTTCTTGTACAACCAAGGAGAAGCTAGTGTTCTCTTTTCCCTTCAAGCTCGGGGGTTAGCAGCTTTCTGGATAAGGGCAGTCCTGATCATAATCTGGCTGCATTTGCACAGAACAGCAGAGCTGGCTTCTCCCCTCCTGCCCTAAATTCTAGTACTTGCTTGTCTTCCTAATTCATGCCTGTGGCATTTTTTTTTTCAAGAATAGGCGACTTAGGTCTGCATTAAAAACCTGTTCAGGCAGATATCCTTTATCCTCTTTCTCCTCAGTGACTTTCTTCATGGTATCTGTATCCAGGAACTTGTCTGCTGCCCCTTGGCCGACAGAAGCTGCTTCTCCGTTATCTTGGTATTTTTCTAGCCAAGCCTCTTTCTAAAATTGTCAAACCATCCTTTGCTGGGATTAGATCCTCCAGCTTCAGCTCCTTCCCCTTCCTTTTGTTTGAGGAGTCTATCGGTACACCTTTCTCACAGTGTATCAGTAAGGGTTCTCTAGAAGGACACAATAGGATATATACATATACGAAAGGGAGTTTATTAAGGAGAACTGATGCAGAGGATCACAGGGTGAAGTCCCACAACAGGCTGTCTGCAAACTGAGGGGCAAGGAAGCCAGTAGTAGCTCAGTCTGAGTCCCCAAACCTCTAAAGGAGGGAAGCCGACACTGCAGCCTTCAGTCTGTGGCCGAAGCCCAAGAGCTCCTGGCAAAACGCTGGTGTAAGTCCAAGACTCCAAAAGCCAAAGAACTTGGAGTCCGATGTTCAAGGGCAGGAAGCATCCAGCACGGGAGAAAGATGAAGGCCAGAAGACTCAGCCAGTCAGCTTCAGCCACCTTCTTCTGCCCGCTTTTTCCAGCCATGCTGGCAGCCGATCGGATGGTGTCCACCCACACTGTGGTGAGTCTTCTCCTAGTCCAGTAACTCAAATGTTATCCCTTCTGGAAACACCTAGAAACAATACTTTGCATTCTTCAGTCGAATCAAGTTGACATTGAATATGAACCATCACACACGGCAACCCTGCACCCACATAAAAGCTGCATTCCCAGTACAAGATAAAAAGGTATTTCACAGAAAGTGTTAAGGCTTTTGTGCCTGCTCACAAATTTCCTTTTTTTTACTATGGTCCTTACACTGGATTCATTTATCTTGAATTGGTAGGCAACCGCAGCTGTAAACCTCAATCTTAGGAACATATCAAGAAACTCAACTTTTCCTTGAAATGTCGTGACTTTTCTCTGCTTCTCAGGAGTCCTTCGGCGTGACTGGTGGTGCTCCATGGGCCCCGAAGTGTTCTTCAAGGTTTATTGCGCCAAACACGAGAAATACACAAGAACATCCAGATGGCACCTTTTCTTCAAGTTGGGGTCTCACTCTGTTGCCCAGGCTGGAGTGCAGTGGTGCACTCACAGATCACCACAGCCTCGACCTCCTGGGCTCAAGGGATCCTCCTGCCTCAGCCTCCCGAGTAGCTGGGACTGCAGGTGTGTGCCACTATGTCCAGTTAAAATAGACCACTTTTGGCCTATAATCCCTATAATCCTATAATCCCAGCCTATAATCCCAGCACTTTGGGAGGCTGAGATGGGCGGATCACGAGGTCAGGAGATCGAGACCATCCTGGCTAACACAGTGAAACCCCGTCTCTACTAAAAAATGCAAAAAAACTAGCTGGGCGAGATGGTGGGCGCCTGTCGTCCCAGCTACTCGGGAGGCTGAGGCAGGAGAATGGCGTGAACCTGGGAGGCAGAGCTTGCAGTGAGCTGAGATCCGGCCACTGCACTCCAGCCCGGGTGACAGAGCAAGACTCCGTCTCAAAAAAAAAAAAAAAAAAAAAAAGACCCCTTTTTATTGTGATACACAATGTACTGAAGACATGGACTGCCCAGGCACAGATTGCCACCACATGGTGTTTTAAGCAGATCCTTGAAATGCTTACGTTTACTGCAATAGCAACAGGAGGTGGCTTTGCAATTATTCCAGCAGCACGCTGTGGACTGCAGTTAATTTAATGCAGTTCTAATTTAATGCTGTATTTTTTTTTTTTTTTTTGAGACAGAGTTTTGCTCTTGTTGCCCAGGCTGGAGTGCAGTGGCGCAATCTTGGCTCACCGCAACCTCTGCCTCCCTGGTTCAAGCGATTCTCCTGCCTCAGCCTCCCGAGTAGCTGGAATTACAGGCATGTGCCACCACGCCCAGCTAATTTTGTATTTTTAGTAGACATGGGGTTTCTCCGTGTTGGCCAGGCTGGTCTCAAACTCCTGACCTCAGGTGATCTGCCTGCCTCAGCCTCCCAAAGTGTTGGGATTATAGGCGTGAGCCACTGCCCCCGGCCAACGCTGCATCTTTATGGCGACATTTCTCTCTACTGTGAATGGTCCATGTATGGTCTGTATATTTTATGCATTCGTGACATACCTAACTTTTTCTTTTTCTTTTTCTTTTCTTTTCTTTTCTTTTTTTTTTTTTTTAGATATTTCTAGGCTATGTGGTTTATCTGCAAATTTTTTCAAATTGTTGCAAATTTCCAAAAATTTTTCCAATATATTTATTTTAAAAAATCCACTTATAAGTGGACCCTTATAATTCAAACTCCTGTTCAAGGGTCAACTTATACGATGCTTTGCACTCACTAAAATCTTATGAGACAAATGTAATATGTTATAGAAAAAAGAAGAAACAAGATATAAAGGGAATGAAAAGATGGAGAATTTCAACAGAGAATCGGCATTCACAAAAAATTACCGGACCCTTAGACCTGAAAAACACAACATCTGAAATTCAAAACTGATTGAAAGAAAACACTTATTTTAAAAAATCATTATAATGATGATGTAAAAGGATCTAGTGGAAAAGGTGGACGGCATCCACGAGCAGATGTGGAATTACGGCAGAGACGAGAATGAGAACACGGAGGTGACAGGAAACACTGGAGAGGAGCAGGATGGGTTCCGAGACCACGCACTCCCCGAGAACACAGAGGTGATAGGAAATGCTGGAGATGAGAAGGATGGCATCTGAGACCACGCACTCCCTGAGAACACGCAGTAAGAGGAATGCTGGAGAGGAGCCTTGCCATAGGGCAAGGCTTCACAGTTTCAAAGGACTGGGATCATAGCGGACACACTCTCCGAACAACAACCAGGTGAGCAACTTGGAAGCTGAGCCCCAAGCCCAGTTAAACCTTCAAAGGAGAGCAGCTCAACCCATGGCTGACTCCAGCCTCACAAGAGACCCTGACCAGCAACGCCGGCTAAGCTGCCCCGACTCCTGCCCTCAGGCCTGAGAAATGAGAAATGGCCAAGGTCTGCTGCTCCAGCTGCTGGGCCGCAACAGGTCACTGACACCTTTTCTAGCTTCTTGAATGGAAAGCTTAGATGATCAATTTCACACCCTTCTCTCTAATACGTGGGTTTGGTAGTGATGCATTTCTCTCTAAGCACCAGTTCCTACTTTCCGAGCGTTTAGCAAGGAAAGTAGGAAGTGCAGGGCGCAAAGACCCATGAGACAGAAAATAAACAGCAAATCCAGTGAAGCTAAAACCCAGGGCTTTTGGAAAAGACGAACAAAATTGATAAATCCATAGCAAGAATGATGAAGAACACCAGGTCAAGAATAAAAGAGGGGACATTATTACGGATCCTAAAGATAGTGAAAATAAGAGGAACTTTATGCTAATACATCGCACAACTTGGATGAAATGAGGAAACTCACTGAAAGCCATATTTACCAAAATTAACAGAAAAAGAAACAAAGTCTGAATATTCTCACCTCTGTTAAAGAAATCAAACCAAAGATGTTTTCAAGATCCAATCAAACACTCATCACAAGAGACTGAGTCACACAGAATCCACACAGCCTGTGCAGACAGCGTGAAATAAGGCTATCTACGATGCGGAGGTCTGTGGGCCCTGCCGTGTCCCTGGGGTGGAGTCCGCTGTCCCACGTGCAGGCTGAGTGGTAGCAACCAGGAAGGGGTCAAGGCTGAAAGGAGGGCCCTGTAGCCGGGCAGGGGGCAGGGTAACCACTCCCCTGAAGCCCCTTTTGGCTGTCACCCCTCCCTCCTAGCCAAAGGTGGTGCTGCAGGGACTTCTGGCTTGGCGGGAATCGGATGACCTGGTCTCCTATCTCACACTCCAATAACTAAGTGAACGAAAGCTGTGAGTACTGTTGTAACAAGGGCTCCAGGGCAGTAGAAGGGCAGGTGCCTGAGCACGAGCATTCTGTCACATGGCTTGGCAGGAGCCTGCGGAAAGAAGTGAAAGCAGACCACGTGCTCACAGTGTCCTTTCTTTTAATACGGCTGAAATCTTCCACAGCCTCAGGAGAGGCACACGGACTTGTCTAAGGAAAACAACAGGCTGCCGAGAAATCAGCCCTAAGGGTAACACTGAACCTGGTGCTCTTCCGGCCACCACACAGGAGGCGATGCCTGGGAAAGAAGAATGAGTGGCTCCTGTCTGAAGACGTCTCTGTTAGTCCAGCCACCTGGTGTCACTGGTATCTGCGAACATTTCCTGATTCTTCATAGTTTGTATTAAAAAATGTATTTTGTGGCTGTGCCGCTGGCGGGCCAAGCGACAGGTTTCCAGCGAGGGCCGCCCATCGACGGTCTTTGTTCAAGGCTAATCCCAATTTTAGCTTCACTACTTCATCCTGTAGCTCTTTGGCCTTGTGGGAGACAAGGAGGGGGAGACGTTAGAAAGGCTAGCAGGACTTAGGGCATCCATACGTCTCTGGCTCAGATTCCACGTGGGACCCAGGCCGTGTGGGAGTCAGCAGAACCAGTCCCGCTCCCCTGGGGCCCTTGCAAGCCGCATCATGGCACGGTCTCCCCTGCAATGTGGCCCGGCAGCCTACTTCCAGCCAGCTCCCAGGCCTTCCACCTCATGAGGACACCACCCTCTGCTGGCACACACATGGCCACTCATCCTGGTGTCCCCACAGCCCCACCCAGGTGTCCTGTGCAGACGCAGGTCAACGGATGAACAGAGACTTGGCATCATCCTGTGGGCACAGGGAAGGCTGGTGCCACACCCCAGGCAGTGTGTTGGAAAGCATCACCACAGCCATGACCACACCTGAAAGCCATAACCGCCCTGGGAAGCAGATGGGGCCACAATTGCCACCTCCACCCCACTGACACAGAAGCCATGGATCGGGGTTCCTACAGAAGGAACTTGCCGAGCCTGAAACCAGAGGCAGGCTTTCTGTTCCAAACCCCATGGTCCAGGGCAATCCCCTGGGCAGAATAAGGTGAGGCTGAGAAGGGTGCTGCAGGGGGCCTCAGGTGGGGAAACTGAGGAGGGGCTCTTCCCATTCCTGCCCCTCCAGCCCTCTGCAGAATGCCAACCTCCCCACTCCAAGCACAGGAGCCCTGGGCTACCCGGCTCTCCTCTCCCTCCCCAGCTTGCCTCACTGGGGGCACAGGTTGGACACGGCCTCCAGTGCAGGTCCTGGGAGAGCCCTGCAGCCTCCCCCTAATACAGACAAATCACAGCAGGTCCCTGGAGAGCACTGCACCCCGCCCCCCATACAGCCATAATCACAGCAGGTCCCCGGAGACCCCTGCAGCCTCCCCGTCCATATCACAACTCTGGGCTAGAGCAGCACTCATGGCTTCTGGCTCTGTGACTTGGTCAATATTACTTGTCACTGACCCAGTAAATAGTCATTGATAACGTTTTTCGCTTCCCATAGAAACCTGTATTCCCTGCACGATTCGTAACTGCCTCCTTTAAAAATGTTTGCTTTGTTTTCTATATCTGTCATTACATCCTCTCAAACTGTAAAACCTCTCTCAACATCCTCCTCCACTGGCCAAGTCCTCAGACTGACCTGGTCTCCCTGGGGAGACCCCCGACAGGCCCCTCTCACAGCAGCGGGTGGCCGGGGGCGTCTGGGTCAGCTCCCTTTCCTCTGGAACTCTTACCTTCCTCTCTCAGCATCTACTCCCTTGTTTTGATAGAAGAAATTCTACAGTGGCTTCTGGAAAAAGACTCGCTAGATGGGAAGCAGCGTTTTGAGTCCTGGCATGTCTGAAAACGTCTTATTGTGTGCTGACCCCTGACCTTGCACTCGGAGGACCGGATCCCTGTGCCTGCTGAGGGCAGTGCCATCACCGAGACCAGCTCCCTCCCAGTGCCTGGTTCTGTGTGGGCCTCTCTCCCCGCCCTCCCTGGAGTCTGGGGGGGTCCGTCCTGCTCTGGTTCGGGACGCTGAGCCGTGGTGCCGGCTGTGGGCCCTTCTGGCAGGAAGCACACTGGTTCCTTCGGGAAGCGCCCTCCTGCACCCTCTCCCTCCGTCTGCTCGCGCCTCTCCTGCTGGAACCTGCCGGGTGCTTTGCTCTGCTTGGGTCGTCCTCTCACTTCCTTTCCTCTCGTCTCATCTCTGTTTCCCATCTCCCCTTCCTGGGGGATTTGTGCATCGACTAATTTAATTTTTAAAATTTTTCCCACATTTTAAACTTTGCCTTGGGAGTTCTTCTGGGTTATCTCAGTGTTCACTTTCTAAAACAGCCTGCTGGGTTTCATGGCAGCAGACTTGTCTGTTCCCGTGGGGGGATTTTAATTGTGACTTGTCGTTTTTAAGTGTCCCCTAATGTCTGCATCCGTCTGAAGTTCGCTCCCCAACCAGCTAGCTTTGGCCTCTCCCTCACCTTGGGGCTTCCCTCAGTAGCTGAGCAACCACTCGTGACTGAGGCCCTGGAGCAAGGCTGAGATTGGGCTGTTGGTGGAGAGCTGCTGGCTGCTCAGTGCAGGCCGGGGCTGTCTGGGGGACACCCAGGTGGCTTCTGTCTTGGTTGGTTGATATCTCAGACAGCACCACGGAGCTGGCTGGCCCTCCTGGTCAGCTGTGCACCTGATCTTCTGCAGGGCTCTTTAGGTCATACGTGGCCGCTGTCACCACCATGGCGCCTGGTTGGTCAGCTTCTCTAGAGGCAGCCCTGTCTCCTCCTGGGTAGGCTGGAGGAGTCAGTGGGCTGGGCACAGTAGGGAAGCAGACCCAGGGCCCTATCGTGACCTGTACAGAGTCCACTTAATTTTTTTTTTTTTTTTGGAAACGGAGTTTCGCTCTTGTTGCCCAGGCTGGAGTGCAATGGCGCTATCTCAGCTCACTGCAACCTCTGCCTCCCAGGTTCAAGTGATTCTCCTGCCTTTGCCTTCCGAATAGCTGGGATTACAGGCAGCGCCAACGTGCCCAACTAATTGTTTGTATTTTTAGTAGAGACGGGGTTTCACCATGTTGGCCAGGCTGGTCTCGAACTCCTGACCTCAGGTGATCCACCCACCTCAGCCTGCTAAAGTGCTGGGATTGCAGGCCTGCGCCACCACGCCCTGGCCTCTGCTTCCAATCCCTCTGTGGTTGGTTTTGTCTTCCTGTGCCTGGGGCTGCATCACCTTGCATCGTTGCGGGCATTTTGTTCGGCAGGCCCTTCACGTTGCACCACTAGGGGGCTTCCTTCGTGCAAAATCGCCCGGGCCTCCGTGTGTGAGGACAGAGCTCACCTGCCAGCCCCCCAACGACAGCAACTGAGACCAGGTGGAGCAGTGTGTCTGAGAGGACAGCACCCACACCACAGACAGACTACTGCACACTGGCTCTGCAGCCCTGGCCCACGGCCTCCACCTGAGGGCTGAGCTGGCTGCCCCTGCTCTGGCCATGATGTTTGCATTCCAGCCAGGAAGGGAGAGGACAAAGCTCGGGACGTCCACGCTCATCTGCTCACATCCTGCCGGCCGGAACAGAGCCACAGACCCATGTCTGGCTGCAAGGGAGGTAGAGAAACGTGGCCGTTTGTGGGGCAGCCTGTGCCCAGCTGAGACGTGAGGCTCTATTATTACAGCAAAGACCACGGGGAAGGGGGAGCCTCCTGACAAGAGGGCAGGCTCCTCTCCATTTTCTCATCCTGAGGAGTGAAGGTCGTTTTTGTCCCTCTCCTGTCATTCTGGTGGCTTCTGGGCAGAGTGGAGATCAGTCTACGTGCACAACGGGCCGTGTTGACCTGGAAGGGCCACGTCTGTGGCTGGTTTGTTTTCAGCATCTCTTTCTCATCCCTCTGGGCTTTCTTCTCTCTCTCCCTTGACCCGTCCATCCTGGCCCTCTAATCAAACGCAAGCTCCTGGCTCATGGGCTGGACTCCAGCCCCTCCTACTTCCCCCATTTGGCATCCCCTTCTCCCACGGGCCAGGCTCCAGGGCGCACAAGGTGGTGGGGGGTGCTCCCGACGCACGCCATGTCACCGAGGACTCCTCGCTAGCGCCACGCCATGCACGGCACTGCGCAGAGGCCTTGAAGGAAACACGAGGGGCCGGGGAAGAAGCCGGCAGAACGAGACTCTGCTTCTAGAGGCGTAGTGTGCACTTAGATGGTTGTCTGCCTGGAACATGCCAACCATCTCAGGCACGTGCGTGCCCGCCTCCACACAGGCTGGCGCCTCCATACGGGCCACGGAGCCTCCACACAGGCTGGCGCCTCCATACGGGCCACGGAGCCTCCACACAGGCTGGCGCCTCCATACGGGCCACGGAGCCTCCACACAGGTGGGCCGCACAGCCGCGGAGCCAGGGCCGGTCTCTAACGCTGCTGCAGGGTTTGCTCAGGCCCTGCCTGGGGCCCGGCTCTAAGGAAAGACACACTCTTCTGGCAAAGCCCGAGGCTTCCCCTGCAGGGAGGCCAGCATGACCGCCTCGCCAGGATGATACAAAAAGCTTCCCTACTGGAGTCTGAAGAACACAGCGCTTTCTTCCGTGCTAGTGGGCCTGTGTAGACAGCAGAAAAAGGGAGGGTCATTTGAAATGGACTGAGCCTATAGGACGTCCAGGTGCTCAGAAGGCAAATTTCAGAAAAAACTATAATGAAGATTGTTTCCTAAAAATGAGGCCATCAGGTGGCGCGGACGCCTGCCACACTGTTCTGGACCGTCTCGGAGGGTCCCTTCTCCCCTGCCCCACCCACCCACCTGGTCCTCTGGGAGAGGCAGTGGGACAGAGGAGAAGGATGGCTGGAGCTTGTGGATGGCCAACACCACCTGTCTCCACACAGTTCACCTCCTCCAGGGCAGGATCAGCTGCTTCCCAACTCATTCTTGGGAGTTTTAAAACCCCTTCCTCTGGCTCTCCCAGCCGGGACTGAAACGAAGCGAACCACCCCATGGGCATCCCCTGGGCTCAAGCGCTGCAGGAGCCTGTCATGGAAAGTTAGCGGGTGTTCATGTCCCTGTCTCCTGGGCAGGGTGACACAGCACACCCCTCCCTGCCTCTTGGCAGTAACTTGGAGTTGGCACACGACAGGAGCCAGTGCTGGTGACCTGAACCCTTCGTCAAGAACTTCATGTGAATTTTGTTTAATCACAGAAAAACACCAGACAGGTATTAAAGCACAAGGTGAATTTGTGGCAATTCATGTCCCCAAGAAGACAGTGCAGCATTTGGACCTTGGCTTTGCATTCAGACATGCCCAGGTTGGATGGAAAGCGCCGCCGTTCAGTGTCACCGTGGGGCCACTTACGGCACTTCTGGGAGTCTTGTTTTCTGACCCGTGAAGTGGGTGGCAGTGCCTTCCTCCTAAGGTGGCATGAAAGTCAATGAAGAGACAGGCGTGGCCTGGGGTAGGCATTTGAGATCAACTGCCACAGTGTCCTTCTGGGTCATTCTCTTTTGTCTCACAGTCCCCCTTCTCTGCGTATAACCAGGGCAGGGGAGCACAGGAGAACCGTGGGGGACACAAGAGCCAGCTCTCAGGTTTCAGATTTCCAAGCAGACTTTAAAAAACCAGGACTTGATTTTTTTAGAGCAGCCTTCATCCCACACCGGAGTGGTACACCTGATGCACACACATGGACGTAGTTTCCACCACCCAGAGTCCACAGTCGACATGTGGGCTCACGTGTGGGGTGGCACAGTCCGTGGGGCTTAGACAGACGCATCACCACATGGATCCAACAATACAGCATCACGGAGAGTAGTTTTACTGCCCTAAAACCCTTTGTGTTCTGCTGATTCACCCCTCGATATCCTACTACCCCCACCCTGTCACCACGACCCCTTCACCATCTCCATCTGTGTACGGCCGTCTCATGCCAGTGTGTCGGCTCCCCTGCGTCTTCTCATTGCTGATGGCTCGTTTCCTGCCAGTGCTAAGCAGTGTTCCACTGTCTGGATGTTCCAGTTTATCCAGTCATCTGCTGAAGGACATCTTGGGTGCTTCCAAGTTTTGGCAATTATGAAAAAAGCTGCTATCTCTATGTGCAGGTTTTGGTGTAGACGAAAGTTTTCATTTCCTTTGGGTGAACACCAAGGAGTGTGATTACTGGATTGTAAGATGAGAGTGTGATTTATTTTGTAAGAAACTGTTAAACTGTCTTCCAAAGTGGATGTACCATTTTATATTCTCAGCAATGAATGAGCGTTCCTGTTGCTCCACATCCTCACCAGCGTTTGGTGGTGAGTGTTTTGGATTTTTTGTGTGGTGAATCTCCTTGTCTTAACTTGCATTTCTGATGACACACAATGTGAAGCTTCTTTTCACATGCTGATCTGCCATCCATGCATCTTCTTTGATGAGGTGTCTCTGCAGATTCTTGGCCCATTTTTTAATTGGCTTGTTTGCTCCTTTTTGTTGAGATTTTCAGAGTTCTTGGTATATTTTAGATAACAGTCCTCTATCGGGTGTATCTTTTCCAAATATTGTCTCCCAGTCTGTGGCCTGTCTTATCCTCTTGGCAGTGTCTTACATAGAACAGAAGTTTTTGATTTTAACGAAGCCCGGCGTATCAATTATTTCTGTCGCGGATCTTGCTTTGGTGTTGTATTTAAACATCATCACCATACCCAAGGTCACTTAGGTTTTCTCCTGTGTTATCTTGTATAAGTTGTACAGTAACACATTTTACGTTTAGGCCTATGATCCATTTTGAATTAATTTTTGTGAAGGGTGTGAGGCCTATGTCTAGATTCTTTTTTGTTTTTGGCAGTGGTTCCAGTACCATCTGTTGAAGACTATGCTTTCTCCACTGAGTTGCTTTTGTTCCTCTGTCAAATCAGTTAACTGTATTTGTGTGGGTCTATTTTGGGGCTCTCTATTCTATTTGTCTATTCTTTGGACAATACCACACTGCTATTGTAGCTCCAAAGTCTTCAAGTTGGGGGGTGTCAGTCCTCTGACTTGCTTTTCCATCACTACTGTGTTGGTTGTTCTACGTCTCATCCTCTCCGTCTATGCTTTAGAGACAGTTTGTCAGGCTGGGCGCGGTGGCTCACGCCTGTAATCCCAGCACTTTGGGAGGCCGAGATGGGCGCATCACGAGGTCAGGAGATCGAGACCATCCTGGCTAACATGGTGAAACCCCGTCTCTACTAAAAATACAAAAAACTAGCCGGGCGAGGTGGCGGGCGCCTGTAGTCCCAGCTACTCGGGAGGCTGAGGCAGGAGAATGGTGTGAACCCCCGGGAGGCGGAGCTTGCAGTGAGCTGAGATCCAGCCAGGGCACTCCAGCCTGGGCGACAGAACGAGACTCCGTCTCAAAAAAAAACCAGTTTGTCAATATCCACAAAACAATTTGCTGAGATGATGACTGGGAATGCATGTGAAACCGAAAGTTGGGAAGAACTGACTGCCAACAGTACTGAGTCTTCCCGTCCATGAACATGGACTATCTGTCCATTGATTTAGTTACTTACTTCATTAACGTTTTGTAGTTTTCACATATAGATTTTGTATACATTTTGTTAGATTTTTTACTTAGTACCCTTTTTTTGGTGCTGATTTAAATGTTACGTTTTTAATCTTAAATTCCACTTGTTAATTGCTGGTTCATAGGAAGGTGACTGACTTATGTATATTAACCTTGTATCCTGTAACCTCTTCTATAATCACTTATTAGTTCCAGGAAATTTTTGTCAATTCTTTGGGATTTCCTCCATATATAATCATGTCATCTGAGAACAAAGACAGTTTTATTTCTTGTTTCCCAGTCTGTATACCTTTCATTTCCTTCTCTTGTCTTTTTTTTGAGACGGAGTCTCACTCTGTTGCCCGGGCTGGAGTGCAGTGGCCGGATCTCGGCTCGCTGCAAGCTCCGCCTCCCAGGTTCCCGCCATTCTCCTGCCTCAGCCTCCCGGGTAGCTGGGACTACAGGCACCTGCCACCGCGCCCGGCTAGTTTTTTGTATTTTTAGTAGAGACGGGGTTTCACCGTGTTAGCCAGGATGGTCTCAATCTCCTGACCTCATGATGCGCCCGTCTTGGCCTCCCAAAGTGCTGGGATTACAGGGGTGAGCCACCGCGCCCGGCCTTGTCTTCTTGAACTAGCTAAGAGTCCCAGCGTGAGACTGAAAAGCAGCAGTGAGAGGGAATACCTTTGCCTTGCTCCTGATCTTAGTGGAAAAGCATCTAGTTTCTTGCCATTAAGAACAACGTTAGCTGTGGGTCTTTTCTGGATGCTCTTTAACAAGCTGAGGAAGTTCCCAGCTTAAGGGAGTTTTCATCATGACAGGTGTTATATTTTGTCAGATGCTTTTTCTGCATCTATTGATAGAACCACCTGATTTTTCTTGTTTAGCTTACTGATGTGATGAATTGCATTAACTGATTTTTGAATGTTGAACTAGGGTGTGTGATTGCTTTTATACATTGCTGGATTTGATTTCTGAATGTTGATAATTTTTGCATCTATGTTCATGAGCGATACTGGTCTATAGTTTTCCTTTCTTGTAATATCTTTGTATGGTTTTGGTATTAGAGTAATGCTGGCCTCAGAGAATGAGTTAAAATGTTTTCTCTCTGTTTCTATCTTCTGGAAGAGATTATACAGAATTGGTATAGTTTCTTCCTTAAACCTTAAATGTTTGGTAGAATTCACCAGTGAACCCATCTGGGCCTGTGATTTCTGTTTTGGATGGTAATTAATTATTGATTAAATTCCTGTAAATGATACAAGCATATTCAAATTGTTTATTTCTTCTGTAAGTTTTGGCAGATGTTGTCTTTCAAGGGATTCATCTATTTCACTAAATGTATCAAATCTGTGGCTAGAGTTGTTCATAATACCAAATCGACTTCTGCGTCCATAACGTGAAGTGATGCATTGAGACACAGATATTTTGAAGCCCTAAGAGGCAAGGTTTGGGTGTCCAAGGACAAAGTCATACCCATAAATGACAGATTCAGAGAGAAGAAGAGTTTATCTAAAGGCAGATATAAACTCCCTGGGCTGAGAGGAAAAGAGTCTCAGAATTGGGGTCCGAGTCAGGCTGGGTGGGGTCTCCATGAAGTGGCTCCACTTCCTGCCCTCACGTGTTTCTCCCATCTCCGGCTCTAGGAGAGAGGGAAACAGTGGCAATGGTGGGAATGGAGCCTACAGATGGGGTGTGGGGACGGGAAGGCCGGGGCTGCTTCCTCCCCCGTGACAGTGCTGCTTGCTCTGGGGGCAGCCCGGATGCAGGCCGCACCAGCCTGACCTGTGTTCGGGCATGGCACACTGACCTGGAAGACGCCACCAGCCAGGGGCCTTGGGTAGCCTGAGAAGACAGGCCGGCGTTCTCATGGCTGTAAGAAGGGTGGGGACATGGGTATCCAGGTTCACTGCCAGGGAGGGCAGCTGTGTCCTTCTACAGCTGGATGGGCTGGCCATGCAGCAGTTCGGGCAGCAAAGCACTTTCCTTCATTCCTGTGTCTCTCCCACGGCCCAGGACACTCCAAGTACCAGGAGGTGGGCCTCAGCGTGTGCTGAGTGACAGGAGGTGGGCCTCAGCGTCTGCTGAGTGAGTAGACACCACTGACAGTGGCTGAGACGGTGGTTAACTTTCTAAACATAGAGGAGACGCTTCTGTGAGCAGCTCCGGTCAGCAGGCTCCCAGTCAGGAGGCCTTGGATCCCCATGAATATCGGCCTCCCGACACAGACACTGAGCATGTCAGCCATGCTCCAGGTGGCCTCAGCCAGGCCCCTCTCTGCAGTGGCGCCCCTCATGGCCCAGCCCTGGGCCCAGAGCCTGGTTCAGCTGGGTGCAAAGCCTCCAGCAAGGACCCCACAGACATGTGCAGAGGATGGGTTCCCGGTCCCTGTCAGCAGGCCGCCACTCCTGTCATCAGATGCCCAGTGCTGAGATGCCAAGGTCCGTCTGCCATGTGGCCTGGCACATTTGAGGGCTCAGCCCCTCAGCTGAAATGTTTTCCTTCTCATGTGACCAAGTGCAATTCTGGGAATTTTCACACTCTGATAAGACACATTCCACACAGTCCCATGGTTTTAGAGAGTGCATGCTCTGAAGAGGCACAATGAGTTCCCTTCATTTTTAACAAAACAATGTTTTAGGCTTGGCGCAGTGGCCCAGCACTTTGGGAGGCCAAGGCAGGTGGATCACTTGAGGCCAGGAGTTCGAGACAAGGCTGGCGACCATAGCAAAACCCCATCTCTATTAAAAATACAAAAATTAGCAGGGTGTGGTGGCGTACGTACACTTGTAATCCCAGCTACTCAGGAGGCTGAGGCAGGAGAATCTCTTGAACCTGGGAGGCGGAGGCTGCAGTGAGCTGAGATTGTGCCACCGCACTCCAGCCTGGGTGACAGAACAAGACTCTGTCTCAAAAAAATAAAAAACAAACAAAACAAAACAAAACAAAAAACACCTCACAATTTTTAAACAGAACCAAGAAATCCTTACAATTTCCAGATCCTCAGCAGCCTTCCTCATCTCCTCCAGTGGGGCTGGGCCATGGAATCTTCACTCAGGCATTTGGTGGATGTGCTGTTTTATCTTCTCTTCTAAATTTCCCTCCTGGAGGGTACTGAGAAACAAAGGGCAATGAGGGAAATGACTTGACACATTCACTCTCATCCTAGCAACTCCCACCATAACCAGGGAGAAAGCGTGTTCCTTTCCTCCCAGACCAAACAGTGGTCCTGAGGCTCCCGCACGGCAGGGCCAGTTACTGTGGAGCTACCCTGGGCCTCCGCGGCACCCACTCTCCTCCAGACTCACGCCTGGGGCCTGGGCTGCCTCTCCCATCCCTTCTTCAGTAGTTCAGAAGCTGCCAGAACACACACTATTCTTATTTAAAAACCTCACATTGATTTAAGATATGACACATTTAGGATACTGCACACTGCACCACATGAAGGGAAAAGCAGGTTTTTGTTCCCACATGGAATACACGGTTTTCCTAAATCCTTAAATAGATGAACAGAAAAGTGTATTCAATTCTGATTTTAAACATATTTTCTCTGTTACTATTGGGGCTCAGGGGTTTGGGGTTCCTTTAATTTTAAAGATAATAACTCAGGGTGGTAGAAAGAGCCAGGGATCTGCTGCAGGTGAGCTGTGGGGTGGCGAGCTCCACTCCAGTCTGCATGAGTGTGGGGCCCCAGGGTGTGGGCATGGATGTAAGCGTGGGCGTGGAGGTAGATGCAAGTGTGGGTGCGGGTGCGGGTGCGGGTGCACGTACCGCTGTGAATACAATGGCACACACTCTCACTCCGCTCCCTCGAAGACCCTCTGACTCCCAGCAGCAGGGTTTGTGCTGGTTTTGCTTTTCAGAATAACTATGGACAAGACAGCAGGACGCCCTCTGGAGTCCTACAGAACAGAGCCCCCAGGTCAGGGCATGCTCTGTGTCAGTGCATCAGACCCCAGCTCTTACTGGGCCCCAGGGTGATGGGGGGTTAGTGGGCCACTGTGGTCTGCTGTGGGCTTTTACTCCTTGGAGGATGTAAGAGAACATTCAAATGTTTGAGACGAAATGGTTTTAGTCTAAGCCATTTTCACAAGGTTGGGGAGTTAATCCAACCTAGTTGGCCATCCAGATTTTCCCCAAATACTCTGTCTCCATGAGGAACAAATTCTGCAGGAACAGAACATGCCCTTTGTCACCCACATCTCATCCCACCTTGCCCTTCCTCCAGGTTTGTTACACCACAGCCGGGATCCAGGGTATGGTAAACTGAGTAGGGAGCCCCCTGGCAGACGGAGGCTGAGCAGCAGCAGGGCCAGGGGCCAGGCCCGGGGCCTTCCAAGCTCAGGCCCCACAGTCTCTTCTGCTCTGGCCTCTGAGTCCAGGGAGGCGCCTTCAGTGAGAGCCACAGTGAGCCTTGCAGGTCAGAAGAGAGCGGCCAGGACAGTATGGGGACACTGGAGAGCAGTGCTCATGCCCCAGGGTCTCCAGTGGTCTCCCTGAGGCCACCCTCGGCTTCCCAGCACGCCTGGGAGGTGCGAGGGAGGGGCCCAGCTGAAGAGTCAGCAGGAAATGCCTGGACAAGAAGGTGTGTCCACACTGAGGTTCCGTGTCAGCTTGGTCCTTATACACGGCTCAGAGGAGGGGGAGACAACTAGGGAGCCCAGTGATCATCCCCAAGACGCAGCCACTAACCCAGCTATAGAAGCTGTGACCGCGGAAAATGAAAGGAATGCTGCTGTGAGGTGAGAGGGGTGAGCTCCGGATCCCCGAGCTGCTGTGAGGTGAGAGGGGTGAGCCCCTGGGAACCCTGAGCAGCTGCTGTCACCCTCCCAGCGAAGCCCCTCCCCTCCCCTCAAGGCCCAGACAGGGACCCACCCAGGGACCAGCCTCCAGCTTCTGTCCTTGCCTTGTGCCCGGACTCTGCTCTGTCCAGCAGTCGCTGCGGACCGTGTCCTGCCCCGCGAACTTGTCGGGCCACCCAGTGCTCCTCAGCCCCATTTGCTCCATCCATCCCTATTCCCCGCTGCCAAGCGCAAGTCTCTGAGCCCCTACCCTTCCCCTCATGTTGGTCCCAGGTGAGCACCAGGCTTCCCAAATATCCCTCCCTGCTCTCCTGAACTCCAGGCCCCTATGTGGCCCATCAACGATGCCTGATGGGGCCGTGGTTGCCTGCCTCTCCCAGAGACGACAACCTGCCCAGCAGCCTGGCCACCCCCTGGCCAGGGACTCAAAATCAAAATGTCTCAAGTGCTTCCTAACACAGCTTCTCGATTCTGGCTGTTTCCTCCACCGCATGGTGGCTACCTTGCCTGGGTCCCCTTCACCTGGGTCAACGCCTGGCCTTGCCGCCTCACCCAACACCCCATGAGGGGAAGGGCTGAGCGGCCCTGAGGGTCAGGTCTAAGGAAGCTGGGGTGGGAAGGAGTGAGATCAGAACTCAGCATGAGAAGACCGAGGGAGGCAGAGGGGGGTGGGGTGGGGAGGGCATGGCAGGGACTGCAGCGGGCAGGTCTCGGATCGTGTCTCCCCTCAGTGCCCACAGCAGCACCCACTACAGAGGGCTCGCCAGCACTCTGTATCCTGGTGACCTACAGGAACCATGGCTGGGTGACGGCAGTTCCCTGAGGGCAAGGACCGCATCTTCCAGGCTTACCTGGCTCTCCCTGGAGCCCGCCACAGCCTGGAGCCCGCCGTAGCCTGGAGCCCACCACAGCCTGGAGCCCACCACAGCCTGGAGCCCGCCGCAGCCTGGAACCCACCGCAGCCTGGAGCCCACCACAGCCTGGAGGTTCAGGGCTCCTCAGTGCATGCTCATGAAATAAACAATAGCACCTGCCCGTGGATGGCTGGCTGAGCCCTGGAAAGACTGAGCCCCAGTCGCAGTTACCAACCTCATTTCTTGACTTGCTTGTGGCGATTTCTCTTTGCTTGGTTTCATTTTTCTAAGTGGATTCAGTGGCACTTTCCCGTTATCTATCAGATCTGTGGCAGAGGGAATCTTCGATGCCACCTAGGAAAATGCAACGAGATCATTTCTGGAATCCCAGTAAATGCTGTTTTCCCACAACGCTAACCTGCCAGCTGTGTTAGACTCGCTCCTCATCCATGAGGAGGTGGGTCCGAGGTCGCCCCAGGTAGATGGTCTCTGTGCAACACGGTCATCCCCTCAGGTCTTGGCTAGCTCTCGTGCCCTGCTGGGATCTCGGTTTGGACATCTTTCTGGAGCCTCCCTGACAGCACAGGCTGGGGTAGGAGGCAAAGATGCAGAGTGAGGGGAACCTGGGGTTGCTCAGAAGGCTGCCCTGCATGCCCTTATGCCCCCCACGCCAGGTTTGCTGCAGTGGTTGGCTTCCTACAGGCGTCCTGAGATGGCCCCTCTCGACAGGGGCCCCAGATCTGTTTCTCCAGCTTCAGTGTCAGAGCCTGGGAGGCCTGGGGGGACCCGACACTCGCTGTGATGTGCACCCTAGGCAGGAGGAGGTCAGGACCCCAAGGGCAGCGTGACCAATGCTGCTCGCTGCTGCCTCCAGTGGACGCACTTGAGAGCCACGCCGACCCCTCCGGACCTCAGGGAGCTTTGGGCCTATGTGGGTGCCTGCAGTGTGCAGTGTGCATGTGTGTGTCTGCTGTGTTCCCTGGGACTGTCAGAAACTGTAGGATGACAAAAACAGGTAGGAGGGAACCCTGGCAACAGGGTGGGAGAGAAGAACTTCCAACCAGGGGCTACTGCAATGTGGAGACTTGTAGGATCCGTTTAGCATTTACCGAGATGATGTCTGGAACTGTTCTGCCGTTCTCTCCTCTAAATGAATTTCCAGGCCTGGGCCCTTGTCTGGCCATTAGCTTAACCCTAGTACGTGCCTGATACTTAAAAAGTGTTTGGCAACCAGAAAGGGTGAAAAAACGGGAGGCAGGGAGGACCAGGGACCACCCATCAACCTTTTCCTATCCCTCCCACCCCACCATAAAGCAAGGCACAGGCTGCAGACACAGCAGAGGAAACTCTTGGCTGACTGAGAGCTGGGACACTTTCAGGTGATCAGGATTCTCCCAAAGATTCTTCCAGCAGAAAGAAAAGAACAAATGCTAAATCCTGGCCGGGCACAGTGGTTCACGCCTGGAATGCCAGCACTTTGGGAGGCTGGGGCGGGCGGACTGCTTGAGGTCAGGAGTTCAAAACCAGCCTGGCCAACATGGTGAAACCCCCGTCTCTACTAAAAACACAAAAACTTAGCCAGGTGTGGTGGGGCACGCCTGTAGTCCTAGCTACTCAGGAGGTTGAGGCAGGAAAATCGCTTGAACCTGGGAGGCAGAGGTTGCAGTGAGCCAAGATTGCGCCACTGCACTCCAGCCTGTCTCAAAAATAAACAAATAAATGCTAAATCCAGTGGGTGTTTTTATCTTTTAAAATCAGACATTTAATTTTATTTTAAAAGACATTAAAAGTATGTATTTGGAGGGAAGCCCACCCATCTGCACTTTACTCCCACTCTAAAATATAGAGAAGGAAGACTTCTTCGAACATCCAGATCTCGAGTGAGCAAGCAAAGAACCAAATATAAACATGAACACACAGGCGAAGTCTACAACAGGCTGCCGCTTTGGTGGCGTGCAATGGGCTTTGCGTCAGGGTTTATCTGTTGAGTGTCAAACATGCAATTGATCTGAAGCCCAAAATATGGGCTCAAGTCATGGCTGGTTTCAGAGCGACATGAAGAGAAGTGCACTGCTTTTTACAAAGCAGGTGACGCCCCAGGCTTTACCCAGCCACAGGCTTTAGCTCTGTAGTCCTTTCATCAGCTGCAGTCTCAAGGCTCCCGCCCCATCGAATGTCCTCGGGGTGTGACCTCACAGTGACGGATCCGCAAAAGCACATGCAGGGCAGGGGGGCACACCCCAGGACCAGGCTGCAAAGCCAGTGGCCATGATTCCCCAGGCCCACCCAGCCAAGCCCAGCCCAGCCCGTGGGTGCCACTGGCCAATGGGATCCACCCAGCAGCGGCCGCCTGGGGCTGTGGCGCCCTCTTGTGTCCTCCTGCCCAGCTGCAGGGAGCTGGGAGGCCGGCAGCCTGGGAGCTTGCGCTCCCCGGGCCCATGCATGGAACCACTTCCCTGTTACCGACATGGAAATCGGACTCTTATTTATTTATGCTTGTCTCTCCAACAATACTGAAATACATCTGTGTATATAAATGCTTATATGATTGCTTTTATTTCTGTAACATGGACTCCTAAATGTGTTCAAAGAAGAACACGTTCTTAACCCGGAAAGATGCCTTCCGAGCAGCTGGTGGCAGCAGCCTCCATGCACTATCCAAGGCTCCACCACCCCGGCTCCTTCCCACGCTCTACCACCCGGGCTCCTTCCCACGTTGCTCCACCACCCCAGCTCCTTCCCAGGCTGCTCCACCACCCCGGCTCCTTCCCACGCTCCACCACCGGCTCCTTCCCACGCTGCTCCACCACCCCGGCTCCTTCCCACGCTGCTTCACCACCCGGGCTCCTTCCCACGCTCCACCACCGCGGCTCCTTCCCACACTGTTTCACCATCCCCGGCGGCTCCCTCCCACGCTGCACCACCACCCCCGGAGGCTCCCTCCCAGGCTGTTCCACCAACATCCCCCCGGCTCCCTCCCCCCCTGCTCCCCCCCCCCCCGTCCCCCCCCCTCCGCTCCCTCCCACGCTGCTCCACCCCCCCACGCTGCTCTACCCCCACCCCGCTCCCTCCCACACTGCTCCACCCCGGCTCCTTCCTGCTGACCACATAGGCGCCTGCACCTCACGTCCACCCTACGTCTTCCTCGCAGACTGAGCTTTTTTTCATGTCTTTACGGTAGCTTGGATTGCCTCTTCTGTGGACTGCCTGCCATACTTTTTGCCCATTTCTTCTACTGGATTCTCAAATTTTTTAAATCAATTAGTAGCCATTCTTTGTATATTAGATACGAACGTTTAGGCACAAAGATTTTCCCTTGGACTCTGACTGTAGCACTCTGGGCCGTACCAAGTATCTCACCAGTGCCTGGGGCAGTGCAGGCCAAGGGCGGCACAGGGCAGCAGCAGCCTCTCCGTGCGTTCAGCTGCCTCACCCAGGGCCTGGTGGGGTGTGCACAACAGCAGCAGCTACCACGGAGCTCTGCCTGCTGCCACGGCTGAGGGTCTGCCTCTGCAAGAGGTGCGCGCTCCCGCAGGCAGGGCCTGTGCCTGTCCCTCCCTGCTCTCAGCAGGCCCTCCATACTCGCTGACTGAACTGCTCTATCTCATGATGGGTGAGTTTCTAGAAAACCTATTTTTTTCTTTTTTAAGAAACTGTATACACTCTCACTGCGATGGGCTCACAGGACTCAGAAGCACGTACTGTGGCAGCACCGACCCCTCCTCTGCGCCCCCCTCCCCGGAGCCACAGCCCTCCCCGCAGTCATTGGTTTGGTGTACATCCTTCCAGACCAAAGTGAGTTTTTGTGCATTGTCCTGCAAATTGTGCTGTTTTCACTTACAACGATTCTTCAAGACACTTTCAGGCCGGTGGATATGGTCACTGACCACCCTTCTGTCAACCACAGAGGGAGCTCATGGTCTGGACGTGATGATTTAGCCGTCTCCATCTGTTGGCATTTAAGTTTCCCATAGTTTTGCTATAATTCAGCTCTGAAAGCATTCTTAGTGATGTCTATTTGTGCAAGTATTTTTATTCCGGGAAGTGGCAAAATATGTATTTTTAAACTTTTCCATATATTGGGGGAAATTAGGAAAAAAGTGACAGCAAAGATGATGACTGAGTGTCCTGTGGGACCCGGGACCTGAGAAGGGTGAGGAGGTGCAGTCCTGGTTTATCCACCATGTTGGACACCGTGAATTCCTAACTCTGAGCCTTGTTCTGAGGTTATGTAAGATGTCACCATCAGGGAAGCTGGGCCGGGGGGAGATGGAAACACTATTTTTGCAACTTTCCTGTAAGTCAAAAACTAGTTCAACACAAAGTTAAAACAAGGAAACACTCCTGAACTGTCCCAGCAGTCCATGCCTGCAGGCCCGCATGGCCACCCTCTCTGCTGTGGGGTGAAGCCTTCGGGGGCCTTACCCCAGCTAAGGGGGCTGCAGAGGCAACCCCTGGCCTTTCAAAGCAACACACAGGGAACATTTCTTAAAAGAAAGAACCAAAGAAACATCTGTGGCCAAATTCAAAGGCACATTTGCCTAACTATGCTCACAGGACAGAGAAGCAAGCCAGGCGCATTGTGGAGGGAGGAGCCGCCAGCTCCCACCACTCTGTGCCCATGGCCCATGCCCGCAGCTCTGTGCCCACTGCCCTGTGCCCACTGTCCTTTGCCCGGCTGGACTAACACCCCATACAGTCTGGGGAAAACAGGAAGAGGGGACTGTACTCAGGATATCCCATGTCCCATGGCTTAAGAGAGCTGGCAATCTTGGCTTCTAGGGAAACTGCCTGCCCTGAGGTCCAGAGACCAAGGGTGAGGAGCCCAGACAGACCTCTGTAGGGCCCACCTCAACCTCAGCTGCTTTCTATCTTTTGAATCTTTTCCCCCCACCTCCTCTTCCCCCTTCCCTCTTTGAGCTTCTAATTCCTCAGACAGGAGCCAAAAGTCAGTGAGCCAAGAGGCAAGCCCTCAAGGCTGGGGCAGGAAGGTGTCCCCTCTGGCTGGGCAGTGAGCAGTGGTTCTGGATGCTGCACTCCAACCCAGCCCCACCAGCCAGCAGCCTGCACAAGCAGCTTCCTCCCCTTGTCTGGGCTCATGCTCCACAGACAGGGATGCGTGCGAGCACCCCCCACCCCCGGGACTGGACTAGTGCCCGGTCGCCGCCCATGCCCGCCGTACCATGCTCCTCCGCGGAGGCAGGAGTTTGCTGAGCTCTTCCTTCCTCTCCCTCATCCTCTGGGCTCGCGCTCTCCACTCCTGCAGTGCCCTTTTCTCTCTGCAGAAAGGGAAGGTTAATGTCGTAAGTGACAGGCAGCTTCGAGCCAAGGCTACAGGATTTCTCTGTCATTTTACAGCTTGTGGTGCCCCTGTCTCCGGGGGGCACAGGCTGGGGGTGTGCATGCCCTCTGGGTGGGAGTCTGAACCACGGCCTCTTCCTCCCGGCATGTCTGGGCAGAGCCGGGAATGCCGGGTTCTATCCCGAAGCTCTGTGTGACGGTGCTGCCAGCAGTGACTGACGCTGGGGGCCAGCCCCACCCAGTGACCAAGGAAAAGGCATCACGACCCCTTTCAGGTAAGGGCACCAGCTGGGACTGCCACCGCAAGCACCGCACGACGGGTTGGGGGTGCCTGGCTGCAGGTACTTGTCGACATAAGGGCTGTCTGTGGAAGACCTGAACACCTGTCTCTAAGTCTCTCCCTTCAGATACTTGAGTTTCACTTTTAAAAACAAACAGGCATCTGGCCGAGGCGGGCGGATCACAAGGTCAGGAGATCGAGACCATCCTGCCTCACACGGTGAAACCCCGTCTCTACTAAAAATACAAAAAATTATCCAGGTGTAGTAGCAGGCGCCTGTAGTCCCAGCTACTCGGGAGGCTGAGACAGGAGAATCACTTGAACCCGGGAGGCGGAGGTTGCAGTGAGCCAAGATTGTGCCACTGCACTCCAGCCTCGGTGACAGAGCAAGACTCTGTCTCAAAAAATAAAATAAAAATAAAAATAAAATAAGACAAAAACAGGCATCTTCAGGCCTCCCCAATCCTGAGCCAGAGTCACATGCTCCTTCCTCACAGCTCGTCACCTAGGACTGTGAACATCCCAAGTAACACCCACATGTGCAGCTGGGCTGGGCTCCTCGTGTGTGGCTGGGGTGGAATGAGGTCCCCAAGAGCCGTCGCCCAAGCCCAGGGCTCCACCCCCGGAAGGCCACATCTCCAGCCTGCAGGACTCCCGTGGTTGGTACCCTCTCTCCATCCTGCCCCCAGATCTGGCCTCCTCGGGTCTCTCCCATCATCCTGGATGCCGGGGCCCCAGCCTGGGTTTTCCCCGACGCCTCCACCCAACCTCTGCTCTTCCTTCCTTGCGGTCACAGCAGCTCAGCCCTCCTAGGCTCCACCTGGCCCACGGCCCACATCTGACTACCTTTCTGCTGAGGGTTCCATCCTGAGTCAGTGCTGCCAGGAATCAGAGCCTGGCTGTATCCTCCCCCGGTGCCACCTCAGGGCACAGGTGGTCTCACCAGCTGCCTCAGGTAAGGCCATGTCCTAACACCTGCCTGAGTGGGTCCCAGGTCCCAACCCCCAGCCCCAGCCAGGTTGGTGCCCCCCATGTCCCCACTCAGCACCATGTGTGGCACTGGCCCCGCTGCGCTCCTGGACGAGGGCCCCCACTTAGTGTCACTGTCTTCTGGTCACACAAAGGGGTGACGCTGTTCACAGGGTTGATGTGAAGGGGCCGGCTCTGCTGGGTCTGGACCCTCCGAACAGGCCTGCGGAGCTGCTCACTAGGAGACTGTAGGACACTGGCTCTGGGCTCCAGGCAGGAAAATAAAGAAGAGACGGTTCACTTGCTCTTTGTATCCAAGAACTTCTCTTCCATGAAGGTGTGGGACGAGGCCCGAGCCTGATGTTTGGAGGTGAGAGTACCCTTTCTGCCCACTGCAGTTGGTGGTGCCCCAAGAGCCTAAGGCAGGGGCTGTGCCTGCAGAAGGTCTCACCACAATCACCTCCATCATAGCCGTGGCCAAGAGGGTGTGGGTGAATGGGACTCCCACAAGCAGCCTCCTGGCAGGGCAGGTGATACCAGAGGAGTCAACGGGGCAGGTATCTGGGCCACCCCACTTCAGAAAATGGTACCCTGAAATTGGCAGAGCCGAACAGGAGTGGGACCCGCCTGCAGCAGGGCACACAGAGGGGGGAGGGCAGCTGGCATGCTCGACAGGCAGGGCCGGTCCTGAGGGGCTCACCTCGCAGTGAGGGACGGGCCCGGCTCTGTAGAGCTACCCCGAGGGACAGTGTGGGACGACTGATGGGCACCAAAGGAAAGCCTTCCCAGTGCTCCCTGGGCCCCAGCAGCTGTGGCCCGTGGCTGGCAAGACCTGGTCCCACAGTGCTGGGCTTTCTGGAGCAGTCCAGACCACACTCCTATGTCCTAGGACAGCCCTAGAGCAGTCAGTCAGCCTCACCCCTGCCCATCAATATGACAGCCTAGGGCAGGGGACCAGCTCGGAGGGCTTCACCTCACTCATATTTTTACTGAAAAAAAGACAACCAACTGCAGTGTCTGTCTGGACATCAGGTGACAGCTGTGGACAATCACAGAATCTGTGTGCTAAACACGGTCCCTATCACATGGTCCCGAGAGAAAACAGCACACACACAACGGGGTGGCTTCAGGAGGGTTTATTCATGTTGGGGAGGGAGCAGGTGAGCCACAGGGGCAGTGCAGGAGCCCTGTGCCAGTCAGGGCTGGGCTGCAGCTATCCACAGGACAGACCAGGGAAGGAGAGATTGCCGGAACCCAGAAGGAGGGAGAGGCTGGACTCGGCCAGCTCCAGGCAGCTCAGAGAGAAGCCGGGCAAGAAAGACGAGGCCCTCGCTCTCCTCTTCCTCCTTGGCCTCCTGCTGGGAGCCCCCACTGGCCAAAGCCAACCACCAAGTGAGGGCCACAGGGGTGCTATGGCTGTGGTCCATGCTGGCCGGACTCCTGGGGCCCAGGGATGGGTGGAGCCAGGTGGTCAGTGGAGCTGGAGGACAGAGAAGACACTGAGGCCACTGAGCACGTTGGCCGACACACCTCACAAGGTGGTGGCACTGGTGGTGGTCACAGCAACACAAGAATGAACCTCCCCGACGACTATGTCAGGGCCTGGGACACTCTAGGGAAAGTGAGGAGGAAAGGACTGAGGAAGAACAAGAAACGAGGGAAAAGGACAAGGAAGCAGGCAGGTGTCGTGAAGAAGCCAGGGCAAAGACGGACACAAGCGGGCGACCGCAAGCACTGCACCTGCGCCTGTCCCACATGGAGGCCTCGGGGCTACAAACAAGGGAGCCCATGCACGCAAGGCCCTGCAGACCATGAGCTCCGTGCCTGCCCCACACGGAGGCCTCAGGGCTGCAAACAAACGAGCCCATGCACGGTGCTGCAGACCACAAGGGACACGTGCGGCTTGGCTTCCAGGTGAGGAAGAAATGGATCCTGGATCAGCATCAGTGAGGGGAGAACTAACTAAACACTTCCACAAGGGCTGCCATAAAATCACAGCCCAGCCCCAGCTCCAGGTGCACTGGGCCGGCTGCGCGGACCCCCGCCTTATGTGGACTCACCGTCTCTGCTGCTCCATCACAGCCTGCTTCTCCCGGAGCTCTCGGAGGGCCGCCGCTCGGCTCTCTTCCAGTCTTTTTGCTCGGATCGCCACTTGGTACGGTGACAAGAGGTCGGGTAAGATGTCCCTGGAGGACGCCATGTTCCTTCTAAAATTACAGAGTGTTTTTAGCCGAATGTTTAACAAAACCCTGTGACGGTAACTCATACAACATGTGAAATGTAAAAGGAGGGCCTGTGGCTCATCTGCTCATCAGAACAACTACCACGACTAGAAGCTGCAGTCACCCCACAGAGTCCACAGTGTTGACTGTTGATTTCAGGATATGTAATGAAGATGCATGGATGGCAGCACAGCATTGTCCCAATGCACCCACTGCCAGCCAGCTACTTTTCTGGGACGCTTGACAGTCAGCCTGGGAAATGCACCTGAAGGACATGCAGCCTTGGCAGCTGCACCTGACCTGCTTGAAACCAATGCCACCCCCTTGTCTGACCTGGACAGATGCCCACAGAAGCAGGGGTCCTGGCCAGCAGCTCGCCTGGGCTGGAGGATGTGACATGCCTGGAGTTCAGGTGCACGGGGTGACGCTGCAGCAGGTCGGAATCCCGCCGCTGGGTGATGTAGGAGCAGGGGCGGGGCAGGCAAGGCCATCAGAAGGCGCCTGGCCTCCATACGCACATTCAGGCAGGGTCAGATACTGGGTGCCCCTTGAGGGAAGCCCGCAGGACAGCAGAGGGGACAGCCAGTAACACCGTGGGGTCTCACGGTGCTGGGGACTCCCTCTCTCTGCCCAAGAGAGGGAGCTGATAGGTGTGCCCTAGTGTTTCCTCCCAGCGAAAACGCCTGGGAAAAACCCGGCCAGAGACAGGGGCTCTGAGCCCAGGACTGACAGCCAGCCAGGTTCCAGAACGTGACACCTCCTTGCCATGACCCTTGCACCAAAGCAGCTTGAGAAACACAACTGGAAGCCCTGCCTGGTCTTCCCTCCAGAACCAACACCTCGCCCAGAGGAGAAAGGCCCATCCCACTCCACGGCCTGCCCTGTGCAAGCCTCACACCAGCAGCACATCTTGGGAGGCCACAACCAAGCGTCATGCCTGGTGGCCACGTCCCAGGAGGCTGGTCCGCACCCCCGCCCCCATGCTGCACGACCTCCCACCCTCGTCTTCCCCGTGCACGGGAACAGCAGTGACTGTCCCAGCAGAGCAGAGAAGGCAGGCATGGCCTGTGCTCTGGGACAGGGGTCAGCTGGGGTGCATGCTGGGCACTGGCCTTTATTTAACTTGCTGCTTTTGGAAGGGCAGGTGGCCTGGGCTCTATGGAACACCAGGTTTCCCCTTGTGGTCTCAGGGTCCGGAGGAGTGTGGAGGAGCTGCCCCAGAGGCAGGCCTGCTGGATGTCGGAATTAGGCTGGGGCAGTGATGCTCTGTCATACTCCAGCTCCATGTCTGATGCCTTCAGAATGCTTTTATTCCCTCCCATTATAATTTTGGGATTTCAGGACCGACCAGCTATGATTTTTACATAACATTACTTTTCTTGCAAGTATTTTGGACACGAGCACTCAGCCTCATAAACAGGCCCAGGCCACGCAAGTCACCTCGGACTGGGCCTGCTGCTCCCACCATGCCCACTGCTCCCCAGCCAGAGAACACAGAACAGTGCCAGCTTCCCGAGTCCCAGACCCTCAGGAAGGGCCACCATTCCGAGCGTGGACCAGGGCTATAATCTCAGAGCTTCTCCTTAATACCTATGACCCCACGACAACCTGACCAAGTGGGGAAACGGAGGCCCTGATAATGCATGTGACATCACAACCACCCCCGTGGGAAAGCTGAGGCAGAGTGGCTATGGCTCACTCTGGCAGGGGCAGCAGAGGGGAAGACAACATTCAGGGCCCACCCAACCATGGGGCACCGGCTCCAGGTTGAGGCTTCCTGCCAGAGGCTCCAGTTCTCTGCTCCAACTTCCCAAGCCACCCAAAGCAATCTCCGAAGGCTAGTGTCTAGTATCCACATCTGACGTATTGATCAAATTATAAGTACTATGAATAAACATACCACAATTCACTTGGATTAACTATTATTGGAGTTCCTAACAACAAATACATAAATGAAGGGAGGAGGGGAGAAAAGAGGATTCTAAGCAGCAGGCCCAGCATATTCCTGCCCTTTCACCATGCAATTGTGTGGACTGAGAACATCACGAGTGTGTTGGAGCCTCCGAGGCCTCGCTGTAACTGGGAACCTGCCGTGCGTGCTGCCAGGACATCCTACACTTTAATTTGTTAGTAATGCTTCCAAGGTTTGTTTTGTTCTGTTTTGAATGTTCAAACCTACAGGACAGCTGAGAGACCAGGGCCGTGAGCGCTTCGTGCCGACGCCTCCAGGAAGGTCTGGTGCCATCTTGCGCCTGCCCATGCTGGCTGCTGCGTGGAGCCTGAGGGCCCACAGACCACCACGGCCTCCCAGAATCTGCACCCCCTTAAGCCATTGTTGTCCCCTTGGCTATGACAATGTGCCTCTTGAGAATGCATGATCTACATTCGCCAACTGTTATTTTGCAGCATTCTCTCTCTAGATATTTATACACACACAGGCACACACATGCACACCACAGATACACACCTCCTATATGTGTAGGTGCATGCCCTGCCACACCCATGACTCAGTTTTTCTCTCATGTAGCCTCTGCAGAGCCTGTTCTCCAGGGACCCTCGCCCTGGGTGTGAAAGGAAAATAAAATCTTGGCCCCAAACTCACTGCGCCAAAGGGAAAGGTAAGCTTGGGAAGTGGGCTGCACAGTGACTGCCTTCCTTTTGTCCCCAGGCAGCTGCCAGTTATTTTCTGCATAACTGACCTTTCCCCCAACTCCTCTCTTTTCACAGGTAAAATGTGGATTCAGTGAGCGCTGATCGAAGCCCCACAGGAATGTGACCACTTGGCTCACCACCTGCCCCCACTTTTACTTCTCTTTCCTCCTTCCCCTGCTGTCCATTGTTTCTCCTTTAAACGCTGAGGTCCTCAAAGCTCTCTCTGGAGAAAGCACAGGCCATAGATCTTACTGTCACTTGTGTTTCTTTTCCCTGGGTGCATCCTCAACCTTGGCAAACTCAGCTTCTGAATGGACTGGGCCCTGACACAGACGCTCTGGGCTTGATGCAGGTCCCCATGACCCTAAACCCGGGACCGGCACTTGCCGCACAGTGAACAGCGGCAATGTGAAGGGACACTTTAAAAGCTGGACCTGATGTTTTAAAAGATAATTTAAAATAATTGTATGAATTCGCAAAGATCAAGAAAATCCCCTGTTGCTTTTAAGTTTTACCTGAAAACGTGTCTTGGCTTTGGCAGTTCTTTCTCATTGTTCAAGGCCGCCTTGAGATTTGGAGGTAATTCCCTCGGTAAGAGCCGATTTCCCAGAGTGTCTGCCTTCCCGTGCTCAACAATCTCCTGCCTCAACTTCCAAAAGCGCCTGATCTCCTCCTCGCTGGGCCAGTGCTCTGAGCAGTCAGCAGACTTCCCGAGCTCACTCAGGTCTGGCTTTTCCACAGGCGGGAGAAAGCCGGCCTTCTCTTTCCTCACAGCCCCCTCTGGGCCCTGAGCGTTCACAGCTCCTTCGTTAGACGCGTGGTCTCTGGACAACTCCAATCCTGGGCTCGGGAGGCCATGGAGGGTCATCTCTTTCACCGGTGGAGCCTCTGGTAGAGGAAGAAACCGCTTTAGCAGCTGCCAGCAACGCCATTCCTCTATGACTCACTCAGAAAGCCAGTGATGGCGCCTCTCTGTGAAGAGCGCCTGGATGGTGGGGGGTGGGGTGCCCAGATCCTCCATGGCCACCACATTCCCTGTCAATCCAAACAATTCCTGTCACCCCACCTGCACCATGCTAGGCTTCTATGCTAGGGCACGCAAAGCAGTTACACACGGAGGGAATGGAAACAACACTGCCAGAAGCACACCAGGACCCTCCCATGCAGGCCCCGCCGGGCGCACCTGACCCTCCCACACAGGCCTTACCACTTTGTAGGGACTTTGTGTGTGTGTACACAGGGTAATCTCGCCACATTTAATCAACATTTCTGCTTCCCCTCAGATCACTAGAATCTTTATTTCTAAGTAATGTTTAGCCCATTGTGCCTGCTTTTCTTGTTTGGTGATGCTTTTGTTGACTTTCTCAAAACATGACTTCAGGGAGGTGCTCCAGGCACTTCGGGAGCCACTGGGACCTAGAGGCCAGTCTTCTCCCAGCACGTACCCATCACGACCTGAAGGCTGAGTGAGACCTCAGGTGGCCATCGCAGTGGACACAGGTGCATGGACATCACGCCCCTGGCTGCCACACGCTCCTGACTGCTGCATGCTCAGGGTCTTAAGTTTGAAAGGAAAAGTTTTAAAAAATGGGCAAACATGCTTCAAAATGTCCTAAGAAGCTGTAAAATTTCCCCTGGGGCACAAGTGACTAGAAACATGCATATTTGAACAATCTGCCTGTGGTTGGGGCCAGAGACAAAACTGAAATTCATGAAAATGTAAGCAGACAGGAAAAATGGGATACCGGCAAAAAGACTTTTTTTTTTTTTTTTTTAAAGATGGAATCTCACTCTGTCACCCAGGCTGGAGTGCAGTGGCACCATCTTGGCTCACTGCAAGCTCCGCCTCGCAGGTTCACGCCATTCTTCTGCCTCGGTCTCCTAAGTAGCTGGGACTACAGGCGCCGGCCACCACGCCCAGCTAATTTTTTGTATATTTAGTAGAGACAGGGTTTCACCGTGTTAGCCAGGATGGTCTCGATCTCCCGACCTCACGATCCGCTCACCTCAGCCTCCCAAAGTGCTGGGATTACAGGTGTGAGCCACCACACCCGGCCAGCAAAAAGACGTTTTAAAGTAATTGAAAGGGCAAAGTGCTAAAAATGTACATAGTAGCTGAAAAATCACTCCAGGTGGCCCTAAAAACTAATAGAGAAGAGTTAGAAAATATTTATTTTTGACCAGTCACTTAATGTATTTTTTTCAAACTTAGAGAAAAGTTGCAAGAACACTGCTGAGAAGTTGGTGGGCCCCACACCCCATCAGCAGCCGCTGCTGCCTGGCCCCCGTGAGCCTGCCCGCCCCCGTGAGCCTGCCCGCCACTGCCTCTCTGTCTGGGGGTGCTCATGCATTTCCTAAAACATTCAAGGGTAACTTCAGACATCCTGCCCCTCCACCCTCAGATGAAGACGCTCACACATCACCATAGCGATTCACCAAAACCAGAAGTGTCCCATCGCTGACTTCTGTCATTCACTGGCTGGCCTTCCTCACGCCTTGATAACTGTCCCAGTAATGTCCTGTATCATATTTGTCCTGGCCCAGGATCCAATTTAGGATGAAGCATCACATCCAGTTTCCTATTCCTTTAGTCTCCTTCAATCAGAATGAACCTTCAACTTCTCTTTTTTATCCTGATCCTCCAGCGGAGCCTGTGTCCCCTGAGCCCCTACGTCCTGGCTCTGGCTGTGCCTGACGGTTCTGCACCTCCATCCTTGTCCCGGCTGTCTCCAGGTCCTGGTCCTACCTCTCCTCTGCCACCCCATGCCCTCAACTACCTGTCCTCACTCCTGCCAGGTGCCCAGTGCCCTCCACACTTCCAGTCCAGCAGCTAATTTTCTTTTCCTCTTCTTATCACAACATCCTGGCAGCGTCAGGGACAAGGGTGCCAGAGCCAGGCGGTTTCAGTGTGATGCACCAATGGAGGACGCTACAACCTGGTTAAAATATGTTTACAAACAACTCAGCAAGCACAGGGCCAACTGCTGATTCTTTTTTTTTTTTTTTTTTTTTTTGAGACGGAGTCTGGCTCTGTCGCCCAGGCTGGAGTGCAGTGGCCGGATCTCGGCTCACTGCAAGCTCCGCCTCTCGGGTTTATGCCATTCTCCTGCCTCAGCCTCCCGAGTAGATGGGACTACAGGCGCCCGCCACCTCGCCCGGCTAGTTTTTTTGTATTTTTTAGTGGAGACGGGGTTTCACCAGGTTAGCCAGGATGGTCTCGATCTGCTGACCTCGTGATCCGCCCGTCTCGGCCTCCCAAAGTGCTGGGATTACAGGCTTGACCCACCGCGCCCGGTTTAACTGCTGATTCTTAATCATTTAAAACAATTTCCAAATAGAGGCCATTTGGGTCAAAAGTGCAAGGTCAGTTATTTACAAAGACCTAATTATTTACACAGTTCAATTACAGCACATATATAATTATCTCAGCTAATTGTTCAAACATACGCATTTTTCTTAAGTATCAAAGTACATCACAAATAGTAAAATTTAAAATATTCTGAAAATATTTCAGAATATGCACTTTTTTGGCGAGCCTTCATTATGATTCTCCTTTATCACCATTTAACTTTACTTTTTCCAAGTGTAACTAGAATGCATACTCAAGACCAGAACACATCATGAGCATCTGAAAATACCTGGCTGGTCAGTATGTTGAAAGAATGGAAAAGGTTAGTGAGCACCCACCAACAAGGTGATTAGATAAAACGTGTCTACAGGGCCATTTCCTGCCAATTTCCTTGTACCTCGTTAGGAATGAGGACATTTCATTGTGCTTATTTTAAAATAGCTGTCTAATGGAGCGTCGGGTCTCCAGCGGAGCGTCGGGTCTCCGGCAGGGTGTCGAGCCTCCAGCGGAGCGTCGAGTGTCCGGCGGAGCGTCGAGTGTCCGGCGGAGCGTCGAGTGTCCGGCAGACCATCAGGTCTCCAGCGGAGCGTCGAGTGTCCGGCGGAGCGTCAAGTGTCTAATGGAGCATCGAGTGTCTAATGAAGCGTCGAGTGTCCGGCGGAGCGTCGGGTCTCCAGCGGAGCGTCGAGTGTCTGGCGGAGCATCAGGTCTCCGGCGGAGCGTTGAGTGTCCCGCGGAGCATCCAGTGTCTAATGGAGCCTCGAGTGTCTAATGAAGCGCCGAGTGTCCGGCAGAGCGTCGGGTCTCCGGCGGAGCATCAGGTCTCTGGCAGAGCGTCCAGTGTCCGGTGGAGCGTCGAGTGTCTAATGGAGCATCGAGTCATCCCTGAAGCAGCTGCCCGCGGGTGGCTTGGAGGTGATAACTGTTTCATTTGATCAATCACAATAAAATTCTATGAAAATCCACTCAAGACAGGATCTATAATGTGCCCAGATTTACAGAACCAAGGAAAAGACACAGAGATGACTGGGCTGGCCTGAGATCAGTGTACACTGTGTCAACTCAGCAGAGGACGCATGGCTCCTGTATTTCTCAGGATGTTATTAAAGAGAAGATAGGTTCTAACCTGATTTTAAAAAGCTGTAACTTCAACGTTAATGTGATTTGTCGTAAATCACCTCCTACAAACCTTGAGAAGCTGGATTTCTGGGGAGAGAGTGTTCTACTGCCCACATCCGCAGGAAGCGCTGGATAGCCACCAATCCCTTCTGCACGATGAGCTGAGGAGGGAATTCCAGAGGGCAGTGTCTTAAGTTCAGTGCTTTCAACGTGGTTACACGCCCTGCAGTGGAGAAAAAAAAACTGCCAGCATTTTATATACCATTCTTGAAATGAAAATGAGGAACCAATAATAGTAACTTTTCACATTTTAAAATATGATTCTATTCAGTATTTGGGGTACAATGATGTTAACAGAGTCAAAGATCTGCTTTAAAGGTAACTCTGCAGGAGACAGATTCTACAAATTAAGACCAGGATAGTTATCAAAAAACAAATAAATAAAATCAAACAAACAGAAGCAGCCACAACCACCGTCACAATTCTGTAAAATTCAGAATACGAAGTTGCTATATTATCTCAAATGCCCATTTTCAACATAAAACTATGAGACACGCAAAGAAAAGGAAAAGGTACCCTACACACAGGAAAAGAGCAGACAATGGAAACTGTCTTTGAGGAGGCCCAGATGTTGGGTTTAACAAAGACTTCAAAGTAGCCATTTAAATATGTTCAAGCAAATGAAGAAAATTGTGTTTAATTAGAAGAAAACAGAATACAAGGGCTCCACAAATGTGAAATGTCACTAAAAATGGAAATTATTTGAACACTTGGAGGCTGTGGAAACGATAGCCACTGAGAGATAAGGCTCCCATGGTGGGCAGTGGGCTGATGGGGGCTGGGTCGCTCCCCAGGCTCAGGGTGAAGTCCTTGGGATGAGGAGCACTGGGGAAGCACTGCAGGGGCCCTAGTCCTGTGGAGTTTCCCAGTTTAGGGGAGCCAGGGTTCAGTGTGAAAGATGGATGCTTAGATTTGGGGTATTTGTTCTGCCTTTCAGTTGTGCTTGCTTTTCACATAGGGTAAGTATTAGCATCTAAAAACTGCAGACGCTTTGTTGGCCCTGTCCGTTAATGGGCTCTGCCCTGAGCTCCACGGTCCAGGTGGAAAACAGAGACTAAACTAGAAGCTACCTATCTAAATGAAATTAGTTTCCTTATCAAATCCTGTGGCAAGTGACTTTGTATTATCTTGTCATCCATTTTTAGTCTTCAAACACACCCAAACTCCTTCTTTAAAAAGCTTGAATTCTCTCTGTTCTCTGAGGTATAAATTTGTTATTCTGTTTTCTCTAAACCTGTGGAAGGGTTCCAGCCATAACTTGTTCCATTTACAAAGGCACAATTTAACCCAACTGTTCTTTTGTGTTTTTTTTTGTTTGTTTTTTTTTAGGGAGAGGGTCTCACCGTGTCATCCAGGTTGGAGTATAGTGGTGCAATCAGAGCTCACTGCAGCCTTGAAGTCCTGGGCTCAAGTTAGCCTCCCCGCTCAGCCTCCTAAGTACCTACGAACACAGGCACGCACTACTGCACCTGGCTAATTTTATTTTATTTTGCTTTTTGTAGAGATGGGGTCTCACTGTGTTACCCAGGCTGGTTTCAAACTCCTGGCTTCAGAGGATCCTCCCGCCTTGGCGCCCCAAGGTGCTGAGATTACAGGCATGAGCCACTGTGCATGGTCTCAACTGTTCTTTTAAACTGGTGAGTTTTACCCGATTCATGGCTAAAAATAAAATCAAAGCTATAAAATCTCAATGTTTGTACTTTTATGTACCCACGTGTATACGTGTCTGTTTTTATACTGTCCACATGGTAGCAACTGACTTATCAATAAACGAATACTCATAAATTAGTTCTCCAAAATGCTTTTCAAGTTCATAATAGAAATGCCTTCAGAATTTTAGACATTTTTTCCTGGGCTACTAGTCAGACAAATTTATACTGTTTCTGCTAGTTATTTTAAAGGTCAGAAAACTTGCTTCTGCGATAGTTTATGCTTGTTTGATTTGTCTGTCAGTGTATGCCTTTGGTTTTGAGTGTTTAGATTCCGAGGTCTACACAAGTGCTCGTGATGAGGCCTAGGAACATACGTAAGGGGTCAAACTTCCCAGGAAGGCCAGCGAGATGCAGCGGAGACAGCACGCGGGGCCTGCAGAGGTGTGGGCAGGGCCTTCGGTTTCCTTACCTGTGTGACTCTGCCTCACACAAGGCTCCCATGTCACACCTCCATACGAACAGTACGTGCTATATCAACAGCTCTTGAGAGCTACGTTATCTTAGTCCTAGAAGTAGGAAGGATTTTAAAAATATCTAGCTTTACCCTCCTTTGTCGTGCCTGACACTTCCACTATAAGGTCTGGTAAGTTCAAAAGATGGCATTTTAACATCATCTTTTTATTGTTTTATTACTTACCCAGCTCCACAGGTAACATTTTGATAGGATTTCTTTCTAAAAGCAAAGTTTTCAAATGCCTTTAAAGCAAAACAAAACAAAAAAAATTAAAAAGCAGAGAATTAAATGACTATCTCCAAAATATACCATCAAGTTTCTTCATTTTTCTTCTCTTTCAGGGGCAACTTCAATACAGACACACTTAAATTTACAACATGGACACACAAATGGTCTGCTGCCAAACATAAGCACAGGTCTAGGCCCTGCTCCACTGACACGTGGGACCAGGCAGTCCGTAGGGGTGGCGGTGTCCCTGCTTTGCAGGGTATTGTACACCTCCAGCCTTTCTCCAATAGATGCCAGAGGTACCACCCACCCCCAGGTGTGGCAACCACAAATGTCTCCTTGCCAACAGTCTCCTTGGGGGCAAAACCTCCCCCAGTTCAGAACCTCTATTTTAGGCTTTCATACCTTCCAGTTATAACCTCACTGTAAACCAGTCTTTCCTGAGATGTGCTGTGAGGAATCCCAGTGTTTTATGATGCTCTGTGAAAAAAGTTTTCTATGGCCAAAATTGCTTGAGAGACTTCCGCTGCACAGTATATCCTGCCCTGCTTGGAGATGGGACTCTGAGAAGCCTCTACATAAGAAACTCAGCTAAGGCAGCATTTCGGGAAGGCACCTACTTTCATTTAACACCTAGTAACATCCTTACAAAATGCAGCCCCAAATATCTCATGGATGCCTAGACAGACAGACAGACAGGAAAGAATGTAAACATTTACTAGCTGAATGATGGAAAAATCCATATATTCTATTAAACTCTATCTTGTACCTTTTACTGTACTATGCTTCTTGGTTTGCGCAGTTAATTATGATGATTATTTTTTGAGACAAGGTCTCCACTCTGTTGCCCAGGATGGAGTGCAGTGACGTAATCTCGGCTCACTGCAACCTCTGCTCACTGCGACCTCTGCCTCCTGGGCTCAAGCAATCCTCCTGCCTCAGCCCCTGCAGGTAGCTGAGACTAATGGTGTGTGCTACCACGTCTGGCTGAGCTGAGACTAATGGTGTGTGCCACCATGTCTGGCTAATGTTGGTATTTTTTGTAAACACAGGGTATTCCTATGTTGCTCAAGCCAGTTTTGAACTCCTGGACTCAAGTGATCTTCCCGCCTCAGCCTCTCAAAGTGCTGGGATTATAGGCATAAGCCACCATGCCCAACCCTCATTTAAATTATGTTTAATTTTGTGATTACCCTACAGGAAAATCAGATTATTTAAGGTTTAGACAATTTTCTTTCTATTTACTTTCTTGGATTTTCCTGGTTATTTGATTTTTTTTTTTTTTTTTTTTTTTTTTTTTTTGAGATGGAGTCTCACTCTGTGGCCCAGGCTGGAGTGGAGTGGCGTGCTCTTGGCTCACTGAAACCTCTGCCTGCTGGGTTCAAGCAATTCTCCTGCCTCAGCCTCCCGAATAGCTGGGACTACAGGCACATGCCACCATGCCCGGCTAGTTTTTTTACACTTTTTAGTAGAGATGGAGTTTCACCATGCTGGCCAGGCTGGTCTCGAACTCCTGACCTTGTGATCTGCCCACCTCGGCCTCCCAAAGTGCTGGGATTATAGGCGTGAGTCACTGTGCCTGGCTGTTACTTACAGTTTTTAAGGAATAAACTTTATGAAGTAAACTTTTCTTGAAGTGCACAAAAGTGGATTATTTCGATGTGGTTCTTTCAGTTCATTGTTTTTGGTTTACTCCCTCTGAATTTTGCTCGTATCAAACCAGCCAACAAGAACAGCATCTGCTCTCTAGAAGGCGAACAGAGGCCTCCAGATGCTGAGGAGGGCAGCAAGGGCAGCGCCATGCCCTCGGCTTCTCCAGCACCAGGGCTTTGTCAAGGCAGAAAGGTCCTGGCCACTCAGGTGCTGCTGGGTGGGGCTGGGTTGGGTTTTGCCTGAGAGGGATTGCAGGGGGTGCATGTTTACTGTTAACCTGAAAGTACAGCACGCGTTTTTCTACCTTATGTAATAATATTATTAAAATATTCTGAAAACACTTTAAATGACAAATTTATAAATGTTAATTCCTTAAATACTATCAATAATTCAAAGCATACCCATTGATTCTTTTGTTTCATTGATTTTAAAATGAACATATAAAAGTAAATACTGAGTTGGACTTGTTTGCCTAAGGAGGTAAATGAACTGATCCACGCTTCCCACACCTTCTCTCTGCAAGCAAGCTCACACATCCAAGACACTGAGAAGGGGGCACGCTAACACCGTCACTGTTTTAATTATGTTTCGAGAGGTTTAAGGCTTTAATAAGCCCATAATCACTTTGCATTTCTGAGTAATATGTCTCAGCTCTGTAGCTGATCTAATTGGAACGTTATCATGGGTTACAAATCACAAATAAAAGTGCATCTTCAAAAACATGAGGCAGCCAGCTTTGGCAAAATCAAAGAATTTCAAATTTTGAGGACTGTATACTTATTTCAGGGAAAAGACAAGCAGTTATGGGAACAGGTCTTAGTGCATTTACATCCTCTGAGTAGCACTTGCTCTCCAGAACTGTGTAAGGCTAAAATGATTTGTGGACAAAACAGCACCCAGTGATTCTAAACCCAGAAGATGATGATCACGTGAAGAAGAAATCCTTCCCAAAGCACTCTTAGCCACAGGCTCGGAAGCTTCCGGAGGCCGTGAGGACAGGGTAGACAACTGCCCAGAGAGTACCTAGCTCCCATGCAGCTCCCATGACACAAGCAGCTGGCCGGGCTCAGCAGATGTACCAGCTGAGTCCCAGGACACTCTTCTCCCCAAGGTCTATCTGATCCGCCCTGCAGACCCCGAGTCCCTGAAGCCCCATGGAGATGCACCGGTGTGTTTCCACCTGCTCGAGACACCACTTGTCGTTAGATGAGGAGCTTCCTCGCAGAGCCTGAAGGGCGAATGATGCTATTACGTGTGGCAAAATATACTGACTTCTTATAAAACATTTTTAAAACCGGTGAGTTCAAGGCAAGTGAAGGGCCTCCTACAAGCCTCTATTCTACTGTCCCACAGAGGCCACCATGGCTCTTGGGAGACACAATTCCTCATGTAGGAACTGGGGGTGCCCTAGACACCCCTTTCCTTCTTGTGGCCCCACACCCACCCACATCCCACCAGCTCTGAAGTCCCACCAAGGCCCTGCCATGGCCAGCCACGCCCAGGCTGCCCCTCCTGCATGGGCTGCTGCCATGGCCCCAGTTGGTGACCCGCCCCACCCTTGCCCTGGAGCCCCCCCTCTTCACAGAGTGACTATAAACCAAGTCTGATGCCACCCTCTCTACTCAAACCCTTCTGTGACTTCCACAATAAAATTCACAAAGAGACACTGGCCTCTGAGCCCCACTGCCCCTCTTTAGAGACTTCCCCCACCAAATAGGCCTCCCTGCCAGCCTGCACCTGCCAGGCACATGCCCACCTCAGGGCTGTGCCCAGACACACTCATATCAGAGGAGGGGCTGAAGCACTGGTCAAAAGAGGTTCGGGCAGCCGGGTGTGGGGGCTCACACCTGTCATCCCAGCATTTTGGGAGGCCGAGGCAGGCGGATCACTTGAGGTCAGGAGTTTGAGACCAACCTGGCCAATATGGCAAAACCCTGTTTCTACTAAAAATACAAAATTTAGCAGGACACGGTGGCGTGCACCTGTAATTCCAGTTCCTTGGGAGGCTGAGGCAAGGGAATCACTTGAACCCAGGAGGCAGAGGTTGTAGTGAGCTGAGATCACGCCACTGCACTCCAGCCTAGGGGAGAGCGAGACTCCATCTAAAAAAAAAAATAAAAGAAAGAAAAAAAGAAAAGAAAAGAATAAGAGGTAAGGGCGATCATGGCTTCAGAAGGAGAAAAAGCCACGGTGCCAGGGATGTGGACACAGAAGCAGAAGGCTCCGGAAAGAAGGAAGTCTCCACCGTGAGGGTGGATTCCTGGCTGATGGGGAAGAGCCAGGCGGAGGAGGGGAAGGAGGTGTGGCATTTCCACCACGGGCAGGATTACGCCCCACAAGTCCACAGTGGGAATGCAAGGAAATCCCTGGAAGGGAAGTGGTGGGGCGGGCAGGACACCCGGGGCTTGGTTGGGTGCTCCCAGTTTTCCAAAGTGAGAAGAATTTCTCATTATATGCCAAGAACCAATGTGGGTTACACAAGAGCCCTCAGGAGCAAATGAGCTGGTTTATTTATTTACTTATTTTTGAGACGGACTCTTACTCTGTCGCCCAGACTGGAGTGCAGTGGTGTGATCTCAGCTCACTGCAACCTCTGCCTCCTGGGTTCGAGCAATTCTCTTCCCTCAACCTCCCAAGGAGCTGGGATTACAGGCACCCACCTGGCTAATTTATTTATATATGTGTGTGTATATATGTGTGTGTATATATATATGTGTATATATGTATGTATATATATGTGTATATATGTATATATATGTGTATATGTATATATATGTGTGTGTATGTGTGTGTGTGTGTATATATATATATGTGTGTGTGTATATATATATATATATATATTTTTTTTTTTTTTTTGAGAAAGACTATCGCTCTGTCATCCAGGCTGGAGTGCAGTGGCGCGATCTCCGCTCACTGGAAGCTCCGCCTCCTGGGTTCACGCCATTCTCCTGCCTCAGCCTCCCAAGTAGCTGGACTACAAGCGCCCGCCACCATGCCTGGCTAATTTTTCTGTATTTTTAGTAGAGACAGGGTTTGCCATGTTGGCCAGGATGGTCTTGATCTCCTGACCTCAGGTGATCTGCCCGCCTCAGTCTCCTAAAGGGCTGGGATTACACGCGTGAGCCACCGCGCCTGGCCAAAGTTGCTGGTTTAACTCGTCAGAGGTATTTCTGATTTTCAGGCAGCTTCACACAAGGAGAGTCAGAGCTGGAATCAGCTGTGACAAAAATCACACTGGCCACCCAGCAAAAAGACACTGTGGCTACCAGCATTTGTTGTGGCACCAAATATCCCAAGTTATAGTTCTGCATGTTGGGTACATTCAACTGTCACACCTCTTAGTTGGATTTAAAAATACTATTAAATGTTTCTATTCTGAAATAAAAATTCAATCAAGAGTAAAGGACAAGGATGATTTTAAAATCTGGAAGCATAAACAACTTACCTGTGGGCTCCGATCCCGGAAGGAAGCACCTTAATTCTATTGTACCGGAGGTCCAGCCAAGTCAGGTTCGGCAGCAACTGAAAGAAATCTTGAGGAATCACACACAGGGCGTTCCTTTGCAGATGCAATTGCTTCCGTGCAAAAGAGAATCAGAGAATGTTTTGTCAACCAACTAATTTTTAAAACATGATATATCCAAAATCCATTTCCAAAAGAACCACTAACCACGTATACTAAGTCAAAAAAAAAAAAAAAACCCAATCTCTTACCCTCAAAAGATGTCAATAGTAAACACGAGAATCAGAAAGAAAAGAACTAGGGCTCCTTCCAGCGGCCTTCTGAGCGGGGACTGGCTTCCTGAAGAGCCGGCACTCTGCTGCTGACCAAGCACACCACTGTTTCTATCCCAAAGCCTGCGACACGGTCTGAATCCTGGGGCTCCACACTCAGGGTCTCGGCCCTTTCTCCAGCGTCTGCCGCAGCACCTGGCCCTCGGCAGCCCCCGAAACCGCCTGTTTACTGAGCAAATAGCCAGAACCATGTCTGGTCTGGGGGACTCAGTCCAACTCAATCATTAAGAGGAAACTAAAGGACAGGGACAGAGACGTCTGCTGTGGTGTTCTCTACGATCAGCAGCACAAAAAAGTAACCTCAGCGAGCATCATTTCAGAAGCAGATCGACACAGCTTCTGTGTCAACACAGCAACTCAGTAATGCTGAGTCACTTCCCTTATAAATAAGGGAAGGCGGAAGATGAAATGTATACACATTGATTTTAGCTGTGTAAAATGCATATAACATATGTATAATTTTACAGTCACAGTGTGGGAGGATAATAGCTAATTTTTACAATACCGTCATTAATGCTGCTATGTTGTTTATACTCACATTATTTTATATATTTATATCTATATCTGTATTTACTGAGGGAATAGAAACAGATCATTGTTCGAAACAATGATCTCGAAGCCAGACTGACTGGATTCACATCTACGTTTCAAAATCTATTGGCTCACATCTATGTTTCAAAATCTTTTAGCTGTGTGACCTTGAGCAAGTTCCCAAACCTCTCTGGGCTCCAGTGTCCTCATCTGTGAGACGGGGCAACGTGGGCAGCACTAAAGAGCAGCGCGTGGATTGGCTGTCGTGATTATGTTGACTTCTCTATGAAACACACACTGCATATTGCACAGAGCGCCACCGTGCCTCCCCATTCCACCTTCAACACTATGTCCCTGATCCAAATCATTGACAGATTCCAATTGAAGAAACACTGACTGGAAAAATCACACTTTTCATAAAGGCATTGGAAACAGTGTCTTATCTCTGTTAGGAAATTGCTGGAGTCACTGCTTGCTGGCAGCTGGCTCGGTCTCCAGAAAGTAGCCTGGCAATCACAGATCACAGTGTGTACTGCCATGTACATGGGCGTGCAACCCCCACATACAGGCACGCGCAAGCCTCCATGTGCTGCCTTTCTCGGGCCTCTGCAGGAGTGGCTTTACGCTTTTTGGTCCTGTCCTTTCCCTCCCAGGGCAAGCTGATTCCAGTGCTCAGCTTTGAAACCACGTTGTCCTCAATGCCAGTAAAAGGAACCTCAGAAAGATAACACTCTTCTTCCTCCCCAGCACCTCTGGAAATGCAGGCACCACCTGTGACTTGGAGCTGGTTATGGTTGAAGGAAATAATGTATACAGTGGTCCATTTCCAAGACAAAGTGCCTTGAATTGGTTTAGGTCAGCAAACTACAGAAGAAACAGGATGTACTAGGCCTCTGCTTGGATAGCCAACGCCTGCTTGTTGGGCACCCCCAACCCCTTAGTTGCCTTCACCCGAACCAAAGAGGTTTAGTCTAAGATGAAAGTTTACTAGCCTAAAAATATCTCGTTTTGTCTGTTCTTATCAGCCTGCCCAGCTACTTAGGTCATAAGTCAAATACTGGAAGAGCCCCTGAGCTGACTGGGATTGCAATGCATTGTGGGCCGCAACAAAATGCAGCAGGACAACCCTAAAGAAAACACTTACAGCCCCTGCCCAACAACCAATAGGCGAAGTCCGGGAAGACTGTGACCCCCACAATACTCAGCCTATGAGGAACTGGGGCAGGACCTGCGCGCTAGGGGATAAATGGCTTGTTGTAACCCTGCTGGGTGTGCCTGCCCACCAGACACCCAATCTTGCAAAACCATCAATAAAAGTCTCATTTCCATTGTTCTCTGGGTCTCTGAGTCCATTCTTTGGGTTTGGATGGGTGAGTTTGTTTCTCACAACCTGGTGGTCCGTACGGGGAAGAAACGACACCTTTGATCGACACTGGAGGGGCTTGCTTCTCCCCAATGTACCAACCAAGGGGCACAAAACTCTCTAAGGAGAAGTTAACAGTATCAGGGGTAAAGAGGGAGGGATTTCAGGTTCCGATATTTAAGAAAATGTTAATTAGCTTGGGATCAGAACAAATTAAGGGGTTGTTCTTACATGTTCCTGAAGCAGGAACTAACCTCCTGGGTCAAGACCTGATTGTCAGATTAGGTTTAGGATTAGGAATAGAGAAGGGACAAATGAAAGTAATGATGGGCCTTATAACAGAGGAGGAAGAAAGTAATCCCCTTGTGTGGATTAAGGAAGGCAACGGGGAGGATTAAAAATCACACCCTTACAGATCGAACTAAAACATCCAGGAGAAAGAGAAAGAGTTTGCAGGAAACAATATCCCATACCCACTGAAGGGAGAAAGGGTCTCCAAGAGGTAATAGAGGAATGAATTAAAGATGGACTACTGGAACTCTGCATGTCACCATACAACACTCCAATTCTCCCAGTAAAGAAACTGGATGGGTCCTACAGATTAGTGCAAGATCTAAGAATTATAAATCAAATTGTACAAACTCACCATCCTGTGATGCCTCACCCCTACACCCTTCTTAGTAAAATACTCCATTAACATAAGTGGTTCGGTGTAGTGGATCTGAAAGATGCATTCTGGGCCTGTCCCCTAGACTCTAGGAGTAGGGACCTCTTTGCCTTTGAATGGAAAACCCTGTAACTGGGAGAAAGCAGCAGTACTGTTGGACTGTGCTGCCAAAAGGGTTCACGGAAGCCCCAGACTTATTTGGTCATGTCTCAGAAAAAGTCCTGGAGGAATTCCAACCTTCCAGAGAAACCCAGTTGTTACAGTATGTGGACGATCTTCTAATTTCTGGGGAAAGGAGAGATAAGGTATCAGAAGCCACCGCAAGCTTGCTTAATTTCCTAGGGGAAAGGGGCTTGCTTAATTTCCTAGGGGAAAGGGGCTTGTTCTTGTTTCTCCAAGAACAAATTCCAATTTGTAGAAAAAGAAGTTAAATATTTAGGACATCTAATTAGTGAAGGGAAGCAGAGAATAAACCCAGAAAGAGTATTGGGAATAGTGGGTCTGCCCTTGCCTAAGACAAAGAAAGAACTCCAAAAATGTTTAGGTTTAACTGGTTACTGTAGATTATGGATTGACTCATATGCTCAAAAGACAAAGATTTTGTATCTTAAGTTACTAGAAGAGGAACTCCATCCTTTGTAATGGTCCCCGGAAGAAATTAAGGCAGTGGAGGATTTAAAGCAAGCTCTCACTACAGTCCCAGTCCTGGCCTTTCCATCTTTAAAGAAAATGTGTTACCTGTTAATAACAGTAGGCCAGGGCGTGGCCCTTGGGGTGTTCACTCAAATCTGGGGTGGGGAAGAGGCAACCTGTTGTTTTTATCTCCAAGCTTCTTGATCCTGTCCCTTGAGGGTGGCCCGAATGTGCGCAAGCAGTAGCTGTCACAGCCCTGCTGATAGAGGAGGGCTGGAAGCTGACCTTTGACTGGGCCCTGGTAGGGAGCACCCCACATCAGGTCAGGTATATATGAAATCAAAGAGCTGGGAGATGGTTGACCAATTCCTGGACATTAAAATATGAAGTCCTATTACTATAAAAAGATGATTTGGTCTTAATAACAGATACTTGCTTGAATCCAGTCAGTTTCTTATTGAAAGGACAGGAGAATAAGGTGGCATCAGACCGTAATTGTTAGGTATCATAGAATATCAAACTAAAGTCACACCAGACCTTTGAGAAGCTCCCCTACATGATGGAATGAGGCTGTTTGTGGATGGGCCATCCCAAGTGACTGATGGTAAAAGACACAATGGCTATGCTGTCATTGACGCAAACAATCCTTACGTGAAAAAGGTAGATTACCCAACAACTGGTCAGCCCAAACCTGTGAATAATATGCTCTTAACCAGGCCCTAAAGCTCCTAGAAGGCCAAGAAGGCACTATATATAGTGATTCCAAATACGCCTATGGAGTAGGACATACCTTTGGAAAGATCTGGACAGAGTGCGGCCTGATAAATAGTAAGGGAAAAAACTGGTACATGGGGAACTGGTCAAGCAAGTTTTTGAAAGCGTCCTGCCTCCAGCGGAGGTAGCCATGGTTCATGTAAATGGCCGTCAGAAAGGAAACATTATAGAAGCTGTAGGGAACAGCTTGTGGATGAAGCTGCTACACAGGCCTCTCTAGAGGAAGAAGTTAGACTGTTCAGCCTAATCCCAGATATCCCTAAGGCGGTATTAAGACCCCAATTTTCTAAAGAGGAGGAAGAGCTGGGCAAGATAGGGGCCTCTCAAACTGAGGATGGGAGGTGGGTGCTCTCTGATGGGAGATAAATGATAAACCCATAATGAGAGAACTGATGTCCATACTGCACAAGGAAGTCACTGGGGTCCCAAGACCATGTGTGATGCAATACTCAAGAATTAAGGGTGTACAGGGATTTATACCCCTGCTAAACAAGTGTGTGGGGGTTGTGTGACCTGCCAGAGAATAAACAAAAGGGTAGTTTGACTACCAGCTGGGTGCGGAGGCTCATGCCTGTAATCCCAGCACTTTGGGAGGCTGAGGCAGGTGGATCATGAGGTTAGGAGTTCAAGACCAGCCTGCCCAACATAGTGTGAAACTCCATCTTCACTAAAAATACAAAGAATTAGCTGGGCGTGGTGGCAGGTGCCTGTAATCCCAGCTACTCGGGAGGCTGAGGCAGGAGAATCACTTGAACCTGGGAGGTGGAGGTTGCAGTGAGCCGAAACTGCACCACTGCACTCCAGCCAGGGCAACAGTGCAAGACTCCATCTCAAAAACACAAACAAACAAACAAACAAACAAACAAAAGACTACCAGGGGGAGACCTCCTTCAACTAGATTTTACAGAAATGCCCCAAATAGGGAGACTAACGTGTGTACTGGTAATGGTAAACCACCTCTCCAGCTGGGTAGAGGCCTTCCCCTCCCAACTGTCACCACCAAGTATGTGGTCAAAATAATCTTAGAACAAATTATACCCAGATTTGGCCTGGTAGAAAATATTGATTCAGACAATGGGAGCCACTTTACCTCGAGGGTACTAAGGGGAATTCTGGAGGGTTTGTACATTAGACGGGTTACCACATCCCTTGGCACCCCACTTCCTCAGGAAAAGTAGAAAAAAGGAATTGGACTCTCTAAAAGCGTATTTACTAAACTAATCTTAGAAACTAAAGTGCCTTGGACCAAATGTCTCCTCAGAGCAACTTCTGAGGATTAGTATAGCCCCTAGGAAAGGCCTGGGATGGTCTCCTTACGAGTTGTTATATGGACTCCCATATTTAGGTGGGACTACTGACCTTCCTACTATGAAAACCAAAGACGAATTTTCAAGAAATTATATACTGGCCATATCCTCCACCCTGTCATCCCTCAGGTTGAAAGGATTTCTGACTCAAACCCTGCCTCATGAGTTCACGGTTCACCACTTCCAGCCTGGCGAAGCTCCGCCCAAGCTAGGAAGGTCCCTACCAAGCTCTCCTGACCACTGAGACAGCCATACGAACAGCTGGATAGGAGTGGACACATGGCACTCAGTCAAGAGACTGGTAAAGAACTCCTGGAAGGAAGGGGAAGAGAAATGGGAAGTGTATGGACCTCCTAAGGAACCCTTCAGCTAACTCTGAGGAAAACCTAGAAGGAAGCTATAAGCAGGCTCTGTCATTGGGGTGGATATAGTTAGAATTAATTGGTACACAATTATTGGACGGAGCCTGGTAGAAGAATAGCCAATCAAACTAATAGTCAATATAGCTAGAACCTCCACCCCCCGGACCATAAGTTTCGATGCCTGCCAAGTCTTACCTTGTGGGAATTTAGGGAACCAAAGGCAGCTGTCACGAGCAAACAAATATCTACATCCTGAAACAGGTCGCTATGGGGAAAGCCCTGTGCTAGCTGGAATGAGGTCTGGTGGACCAGCCAATTTTGAGGCTGGGTGAGCCATTCTTCCAAAACCAAACCCTTAAAGAATAAAATACAAGAGCCCCACACCACCTAACTGTAGAAATTTAGAGTGCAATCCTATATTAATTAACATAAACACCCTAGCTACTCTAGACCAGGACCCTTGGATCAGGAATAAATATCTCAGGAAGGGATCCGTGGAACAGTTAGCTTTCAGGCACGTCACCAACTCTACCCCGAGCCCACCCAGGATTACTATAACTCCTGGTCCCACTACTTCCTTTAACCCACCGGACAATACCCTAAGAGAGTAAAAATAATGAAGGTAACAGATTTGAGGCAGACTTTAGAAACTGAGACTGGATATGGGGATATCAATGCCTGGGCTGAATGGGTCAGATTTTCGGTACTAGCTCTTAATAAGAGCGACTGTTACGCATGTTCTGCTGGGCAGCCTCAGGCACAGGTGGTTCCGGTTCCCCCAGGATGGGATACCAATCCTGATGGAATGCAATGCATGTTGGCTTTATACCAGGACAGGGATGCATGGGGAAATGAGGTTTGCAAAAGTCTATCATTGCTCTTCCCGCCTTGTGAAGATCAGACATGAGAGCAATCCCCTCATCCTCCATAGGGAACACGAACCACTCCTCTTGCCTCTCTAGGCAGGGGGCAGAGTTCAATAAGGCTGTGGGAGAACTCTCAACTTGTACCCACATCCTAAACATTACTGGTGAGTCAAACAAAGGCAACTACTCGGCTCTTCATACACCCCAGGCTGATGTCTGGCGGCAAGTGGGAAGACGAACCTCTGTGACCTGTTACCACCGTGCAAATGGACTGGGACTTGTGCCTTAGTTCAACTGGCCATTCCATTCACCCTGGCATTCCATAAGATCCCCAAGAACCCCCATAGCCACCTAAGTCAGAGAGATATAGCAGATTCTTTTGAGCCCAATATTTATATTGACCCAGTAGAAGTCCTAGAGGAGCACCTAACGAATTGAAGACCCGAAAACACACAGCTGCTGGGCTTGCATCAGCACTCTTCTGGTGGTCAACTATTAATAAAAATGTAGACTGGATTAATTGCATCTATTATAATCAACAAAGATTCATCACCTACACTCGAGATGCTCTCAAAGAAGTGGCTGGCCAGTTAGATGCCACCAGCCGACTGGCATGGAAGAACAGACTTGCATAGACACGATCTTGGCACAGAAAGGGGGCGTACGCGTCATAATGGGAGGAAAGCATTGCACTTTCATTCCTAACAATACTGCCCCAAATGGAATCATCACAAAAGCATTACAAGAGTTAACAACTTTAGCCAACGAACTGGTGGAAAATGCTGGAAGTGAAGATTGGCTGGAGAGTTGATTGGCTAGAGAGCTGGTTCGGGAAAATGGAAAGGAATGGTCGCCTCCATTCTGACATCCCTTATAATAGGGGCTGGAGTCCTGAGAGCTACAGGGTGTTGCATTATCCTCCGTCTTAAAGGGTTAACCCAAAAATCAATTGGAACAGCCATCAACAAACAAATACCCATAACATATCAACTATCATTAGAAACCAAATCAGATCTACTCTGTTATGATGAAGACAGTCAACAGCTTTTGAAATGATTTGAGGAACAAAGGACACAAAAATAAATGTGGAAATGGGACTAATAGGAGTAAAAAGAAAAACAGGAGAGAATTGAAGGAAATAATGTATACGGTGGTCCATTTCCAAGACAAAGTGCCTTGAATCGGCTTAGGTCAACAAACTACAGAAGAAACAGGATACAGTAGGCCCCTGCTTGGATCACTGATGCCTGCTTGTCGATCTCCCCGCCACCCCTTAGTGGCCCTCACCCAAACCAAAGAAGTTTAGTCTAAGATAAAAGTTAACCAGCCTGTGAAATAGCTCCCTTTGTCTGTTCTCATCAGCCTGCCCAGCTACTTAGGTCGTAAGTCAAAGACTTGAAGAGCCCCTGAGCTGAATGGGATTGTAATACATTGTGGGCTGCAACAAAACGCAGCAGGACAACCCTAAAGAAAACACCTACAGCCCCTGCCCAACAACTAGTAGGCGACGTCCAGGAAGACTGTGACCCCGACAGTACTCAGCCTATGAGGAACCGGGGGCGGGACCTGCGCACTAGGGGATAAGAGGCTTGTTGTAACCCTGCTGGGTGTGCCTGCCCACCAGACACCCAATCTTGCAAAATCGTGTTTAAAAGTCTCATTTCCACCCTTCTCTGAGTCCATTCTTTGGGTTTGTTTCTCACATGGTGAACAGTGAGTTGGCTATGTCACAACACAAGTTTCATCTTTCCTATTAGGTCCTGGGAGCCTCATGTGAGGATAGGGGATCTCTGGAAATGCTTTTTTTTATTTTTTTTTGAGACGGAGTCTGGCTCTGTCTCCCAGGCTGGAGTGCAGTGGCCGGATCTCAGCTCACTGTAAGCTCCGCCTCCCGGGTTTACACCATTCTCCTGCCTCAGCCTCCGGAGTAGCTGGGACTACAGGCACCCGCCACCTCGCCCAGCTCGTTTTTTTTTTTTGTATTTTTAGTAGAGATGGGGTTTCACCGTGTTAGCCAGGATGGTCTCGATCTCCTGACCTCGTGATCCGCCCGTCTCGGCCTCCCAAAGTGCTGGGATTACAGGCTTGAGCCACCGCACCCGGCCATTCCGGCTAATTTTTTGTATGGTTTTTAGTAGAGACGGGGTTTCACCGTGTTAGCCAGGATGGTCTCGATCTCCTGACCTTGTGATCCGCCCGTCTTGGCCTCCCAAAGTGCTGGGATTACAGACTTGAGTCACCGCGCCCGGCCTGGAAGTGCTTTTTATGACTTCAGTGACTGCAGCCATAGCTGCAGAAAGTCTACCACTCTGATTACCTCATTTAAAGACTTGATGCCATGGTAATAAAATTTATACTGACATTTGTCTTCTGAAAGCTATAAGCAGTTATCAAGTTTCTTCATTAAGCCTGAAGACCTCTGGAATTTCCTCCTCCTCCCATTATGCATAACGGTAACAGAAACCTCAGGGCTCTGCAGGATCCCTAATTCAGGGCTGAGGATATCTGTTCATTAAAAGTGACACCTGTGTAACAGGAGCCAGGACAAGGCAGGTCCCCATGACCAGTGCCTTATCCTAGATGTCAGCAGGAAGGAAAGAGCGAGACCAGTGCTGTCCTGACAGCAAAGACAAGGCAAATGTAGAGTTTATAACTTCAGCAGCCACTAAAAATCTAAATACGTAGCTCTGGTAAAAGTACTCAAAAATGTCAATCTGGCCAGGTGCGGTGGCTTACACCTGTAATTCCAGCACTTTGGGAGGCTGAGACAGGCAGATCACCTGATCTCAGGTGTTCAGGACCATCCTGGGCAACATGGTGAAACCCCATCTCTACTAAAAATACAAAAAGAAAGTCAATCAATATCATAACCGTGTTCCAGACACTGAACTTTGACGTTATTCATTTTTACAATAAATGATGTGAAAATATGATCGTTCCCACATTCCAGATTAAACCAAATGAGGTTTAAGGAAATTCTGTGAGTCCCAGCAGGGACAGGTGCTGTAGGGGGAACCCTCAATTGTCTAACATCAAAGCTGTGCCCTCACAGAAGCCTTCTCTAGAAATCATAGGGACAAGACAGCATCTACTGTGGACTGACCCGGAGAAGGGCCGGGCACGAAGTAAAACCAGTCAAACCAGTGTAACATGAGCAAAACCATGGGTGAGAACAAAGTTTTTAACTGTTAATGTTGCCTGATTTTCTTTAAGGTTTTGTGTTTTAATTAAGAGATCAAGGGTGTTTGGCAGTAGTTACTACCACAGGTTTTGAGAGGTGAACTGCAAGGAAGAGAACAGATGCCTTCATCTAAATAGATGCACTATTTCCATGGGTTGGTCCCCATCATGAATTTCCCATTTTGTATGAAAGTATGAGTTAACCTTTCCTCTATTTCATTTTAGAATTCATCACTTCCAAAGAGAAAGAAGCCTACAAATAAGGCTCGGGGTAGATTCCCATTTCTGCCTCCCAACGTAAGGGACCTGTGGGCACACAGCCAGAGGAGCAGCCCCACTTACTTGAAGGCTGGGGATTCTAAAGACCTCCTCCAAATGGCACAGACCACTTTCACTCAAGTCTAAAATCGGTGAGGAGGAAAAGATGATGCCTCCAACACACTTGTGAACATCTTTGGAGGGGGTGGCAGGCAAGCTCCTAGTCTGACCAGCACCCTCCTCCAGATCAGCAGCAGCCACAGAGGGAACTGTGTAGGAGCCGCTTCCCTCCATCCGTTCTCTTCCAGGGACAGCAGCTCATCCTCCTTGGTCTGGAGTCACCTGGAGACACAGGAAGGGAAGATGTAGAAACAACTAATTACACTGAGTATAATTACAGAGTAGCTGTGTGGCAGATCTGTAGAGTATATACACAGAGTAGCTATGTGGCAGATCTGTAGAGTATATATACAGAGTAGCTGTGTGGCAGATCTACAGTAATGTAACTTGCTTTAAAAGCTATCATTTTTCATAAGCAGTAGCAAAAATTTGACTTTTAAACATGTAAAAAAAAAAAAAGGAATACAAAGAGGTTCAGATTAAAATTCTCTGCTTTCACTTTGTACAATGGAGTTCCAAGATTTAACTCCTGGAAAACGCAAAGGCGCACAATAAATAGGAATGATCATTTTAGGGATATAAACAGATCAGAACACTTCAAAGCCTGTAAACCAACTGTAACGCTTCCATGAAATGATTGGGGGTGGGGGGGGGGGGGAGTTTGCACTGTTTCTTATCTCTGGTGTGGTTCTGTGCCTTTTGAAATGTTTTTCGTTCCTTGAGGCCAGGAAGCCTGTCTTTTGTTTACCATTTTGGCCCAGTGACCAGAACTAAGTCTGGCTAACACCCAGTTAAGCACCGGGGAAAAAAACCTGTTAAATTAAGAATCCTGAATTTTCGTTGTCCAGCAACACTTTTACTCAGAAGTATTGTGCACCAAAACCTCATTAAGCGAGGCACACTTACACTTGCAATTTCCAAACAATTTATTCGGCAATAAGAATCAACGTTGGAATGCACCAGTTCGTCTAATTCAAATCACTCAACAGCCCAATGATTGGCATATGTGTGTACTTCATTCCCGTTTTAGGGAGGAGGAGGCTGAGGCGTAGATCAGTTAGGGAACTGCTGCAGGGGCGCAGTTAATTGGGGGGTAGCGGCGACACTGGGACCCAGCAGGGTTCGACCCCAGACGGCCTGCATTCCATGGAAGCCTGCGGGCTTTTTCACTGTCAGTTCACTTGTTTTCTCCGAATCACGGAACTTAAAACAGAGGAGGGGAGGCTTCAAACCTCAGAACAGGGAAAATATCTTAAAACCAGAAGTGAAACGACAGCCTGGACTTACACAGCGCCCAGGCAGCGCCGGCTCAGTGGGGTTTCCGAGGCTGCCTTCAAGGGATCCCCACGCACGCCCACCCCCGCTCCCTGCCTCCGTTTCCCCATCCGGGCGAGGCTGAGTTGGATCCGACACTCTGGGCCTCACATTCCAGGCCTGAGGAGTGTAGCGTTTACCGTCAGCATCGGGCCTGGAGCTACGCGACAGAGCACGAGGGGCCGCGGCACCACCTTCCTGCCACCGCCCGCCTCCAGGGCCCAGCGAGCTGGAGGTGCCCGCCCGTCTCACCTGCCGCGCCCCGGCCCACTGGAGCGCTGGCGAGTCCCGCCGCTGAGAGCTGCAGCCCAACAATGGAGGCCACCCAGACAACGCGGTCGCCATGGAGACGCCGGTACCGAAGCCCGCAGGCGCCACCCGCGCGTGGGTGTGTCCGTGGTGCGCCTGCGCGAGGGGTGTGTTGCGCCTGCGCGTGGGGGTGTGCCTATTGTGGGGGTTAGTGCCCGTGTGCGGGGGCGGGGTGTGGTGCGCCTGCGCGGGGAGGGGGAGGTTGCGCCGGTGGCGGGGTGGTTGTGGTGCGCCTGCGCGGGGGGCACGGCTGTGGTGCGCCTGCGCGCGGGTTGTGGTGCACCTGCGCACGCACGCAACCAACGGCAGCATCCATTTTTCCGCGCCAGCTGCCGCGGAGGGGCGGTGACCAACGGGCAAGTAGAGACCCTGGGGATTTGGAGGGGCGAGCGGCCTCGCACAGAGGGGAAGGAAGACAGCGGGATGCTGAGTGCTGTCTGGGGAGCCGGAGGGCCCGGGGCGGGCGGGGCTGCTCGAGGACAGCCGAGCAGAAAAGAATTAGTGCTGAGGCACCACCTTTGGAGCCGCCCTCGCTCCCTGCTCTTCCCGCCGGGCTCACTCCTCGCTTCTCTCCTGGGGCTTCCTGGAGTCACTTCCCACGTGAGCTGCTTGTCCACAAATCTTGCCTCAGGGCTTGCTCCCAGGGGAACGCAGACTCAGACCATCCTCCTTGGAGAAGTGAGGCTCCTCTGCTGAGTCTCCTGCCGTGGACGGAGGAGTGAGGGGGGCGAGGAAACGCAGTGAGTGTCCTGAGGAAGGGTTTTGAGAATTTGTGAGAAGATGAAATGACACGGGCGGAAGGGGAGGTGCTCCGTGGTCATGTGGAACCCTGGAGCCCCATGCACCTTCATTCCTGGATCCAACTGTTAATGAAAAGCAGCACCCTCCATCCCGCCCAGAAACACTCTTGAAACCCGGACAGTTTAGCTAGAGCCAGCCATAATTTCTTTTTCTTTTTCTTTTTTTTTGACATGGAGTCTTGCTCTGTCTCCCAGGCTGGAGTGCAGTAGCCTGATCTCGGCTCACTGCAACCTCCGCCTCCCAGGTTCAAGCAATTCTCCTGCCTCAGCCTCCCCAGTAGCTGGGACTACAGGTGCGCGCCACCACGTCCAGCTAATTTTTGTATTTTTAGTAGAGACGAGGTTTCACCATGTTGGCGAGGCTGGTCTTGATCTCCTGACCTCGTGATCCGCCCGCCTCGGCCTCCCAAAGTGCTGGGATTACAGGCGTGAGCCACCCAGCGGCCGGCGTTATTTCACTTTTTTAAGGAAACAACATATATGGAGAAACGACTACCCACTTAGGGGAGTTACATTTTATTTTTGTGAAGAGATCACAATAAGAAATGTTTTCAGGCCGGACATAATGGCTCATGCCTATAATCTCAGCACTTTGGGAGGCCTCGGTGGGAGGATCGCTTGTGGCCAGGAGTTTGTGACCAGACTGGGCAACCCAGTCTCTACAAAAATTAAATAATAATAATAATAATAATAATAATAATAATAATAATAATAATAAATGCTGGGTGTGGTGGCACACACCTGTAGTTCCAGCTGTGTGGGAGGCTGAGGCAAGAGGATCACTTGAACCTAGGATTTTGAGGCTGCAGTGAGCTATGATTGTGCCACTGAATGTCAACCTGGGTGACAGAGCGAGACTCTGTCTCAAAAAAAAAAAGTTTTCGTACGTACCCAACTATCGTACCAGTCAGGAAGCTGAAGGTACAACCAGTACCTTCCCAGGAGCGTGGGGAGGCCAACCTCCCGGGCAGAGCAAGGAGAGAATGGGGAGTGGCATGGGTGGTGCCATGAGCAGCAACAAAAGGGATGGAAGATTTCAGCACAATGCTGTTTCTAACAAGGTTCAGCATTCCAGTATCTCTTTTCACAAATAAAACGTTTACTAACAATTTGAGCCTGTTCCCTCTTGTTATTGTTGCCTCAGGTTTTTGTTGCACATTTTTCATGCTACATTAATTTTTGTAGTCAGTAGTTAATTGTTTATACGAGCATGTTTTGCCCTTTTCTGTTCTCAGTTTTTACCCAGCCAGATTGCATCCATTGGTAGCCTTTTGGCAAGCATTCTTGGGTGAGCCTCCCAACGTAGGAACGAATGAAGTGTTCATTTTGATCTGATTATTGAGTGGCTATGAAGCTGGTGCGGCGTATGGTGGTTTTAGGACCTTCCTCTGGGGCAGCAACTGCTGCCACCCTGACGAGAACTTTGCTGCCCGTGGCATTGCCACTTCCATGAAGGAAATCTGTCTTCTCTTTTTCATGTCTTTGTTCTGAAATTCTGCTGTGGTATTTCTGAGTGTGGGTTGGTTTGGCTCTGCTGTCTGGGGCTGGCCGTGTCTTCTCACCTGAGATAGCAAGGTTCTCGGCCATCTGTCCTCCCGTGGCACCTCTGCACCCTGACGGAATTCTTGTTCTGGGATCTCCTAAAAGGGAGTAGGTTGCACCCACTCAGTGTCTTCTCCATCTCTCAAACCGCGCTTCCCAATGTTGGCCTCTTGTGTTCTGGGTTTACGATCTTCCAGTTTACTAGCTCTCTCTCCGTCCAGTTAGTTTGTTTCATCGATTGAGTTTTTAAATGAAACTGCATTGGTCTGTATTTCTAATTTTCTTTTTTGTGTCCGTTTGCTCTTATTTCTTCCAGTTTTTGTTTTATAATGTTTTTAATGTTCATTGCTGTTTTCTTTCTTTATCTACCATGAGAATCCTAAGCACATCTATTTATTTTATTTATGTTTTGAGATAGGGTCTCAGTCTGTCACCCAGGCTGGAGTGCAGTGGTGTGATCTTGGCTCACTGCAGCCTTTGCCTCCCAGATTCAAGCAATCCTCCCACCTCAATCCCTCAAGTAGCTGAGACTACAGGCATGTGCCGCCATGCTGGGATAATTTTTGTATTTTTTGTAGAGATGGGGTTTTACCATGTTGCCCAGACTGGTCTCGAACTCCTGAGCTCAAGCCGTCCACCCGCCTGGGCCTCCCAAAGTGCTAGGATTACAGGCATGAGCCAGTGCCAGGCCTGAACCACTGCCTGGCCTAGACACACTTATTTTAAACTGTGCTCTATTGTTTTCTGGGCTGAATTTACCAGTTGATGCCTGATACCGTTATCTGTCTTCTTGGAGTCCTGTGTTTTGAAATCTAGGCTTGCAGTCTTCTGCAAAGGGGGTTGTGTTCTGTTTCCCTGGGTATTCACTGTGTGTCATGCTCTGGCTGGAGCCTCCATCCAGCCTTTTGGGGTCATGCTTGGGTGCTTGCCTGGCCTTGCCGTTGGGAGCTGTAGATCCAGTCCTGGAGCCAGCAAGAGGCTGGGCTGAGGGCTGTCCTTGTCTCCATCCCCAGATATCGCTGCAGAAGTCGTATGTTTTTCCACATTCCTTTCATGGAAGTGAAACTGCCTTAGAAAATTACAACTGAGGAAATTATGATAGTGAAAGAGATCAGACCTAACCGACTCCATCTTGCTTCTAACTTTTAAGCTGTCCTTGTTCATTCCTGGGCGTAGGCCGAACTAACGTTGGGGAAGGAACTCTGAAACAAAATGGGTAACAGCCCTTTCCCAAAAATACCCCCTTCTTTCCCAGGGACCAGTTTGTCTTTGCAGGACCAACAAATTAGCTACAATATTAGAAATTACAGGTTAGGGGTCCTGCGCCTCTGGCTCCAAGAGTCTAAACCTCCCCAAATTGCTCCTGGGTATAATATCATTATTGTAAAACCCTAGATCAGAGCTTGAGATACTTTGCAAACCCAGCACTCCATAGATGAGCTGACACCACCCAGACCCGTAATCTGGCTCCACCGGTTCTGGCACCCACCCGGGAGTAGAAAACAGCAAGGAAACCTCACTTCGACCCCCTATGATTCCAGCTCCAACCTGACCAGTCAGCACTCCACATGTCCCAAAGCCCCACCCTCCGAATTAGCTTTAAAAACTGATCCCAGAATGTGCAGGGAGACTGAGTAATAGTAAAACTCCAGTCTCCTGCACAGCCGGCTCTGCATGAATGATTCTCCATTGCAATTCCCCTGTCTTGATAAATCGGCTCTGTCTAGGCAGCAGGCAAGGGAACCCACAGGGCAGTTACAGAGGCAAGAGACTGACTCCAGCCCTGG
>NC_045442.1:1612022-1613707 GCF_002776525.5 Piliocolobus tephrosceles
GAGGCAAGAGACTGACTCCAGCCCTGGTTTTCTCTGTCTAGGCAGCAAGCAAGGTGAACCCATAGGGCAATTACAGAGGCAAGAGACTGACTCCAGTCCTGGTTTTCAGCGATGCTCCTGGCTGTTCTCCACTGCTCTCAGGCACTTTCTGCCCCTCACTCTTCAGGGACAGCCTTCCCAAGCACCTTTCCCTCTTTCTGGGACCAGAGCCCCCACAGGCCCAAAGTCTGGGTCCTGTGAGCTGCTGTGTGTTTCTGATTGATTTTTGGTCTATGAACTGTTGTTGGTTTTTAAATTTGTCTTTTAAAAATTATCTGTCATAGGCCAAGCATGATGGCTCACACCTGTAATCCCAGTGCTTTGGGAGGCTGAGGTGGGCAGATCACCTGAGGTCAGGCGTTTGGACCAGCCTGACCAACATGGCAAAACCCCCGTCTCCACTAAAAATACAAAAATTATCCAAGCATGGTGGTGCGTAGCTGTAGTTCCAGGTACTCGGGAGGCTGAGGCAGGAGAATTGCTTGAACCTGGTAAGCAAAGGTTGCAGTGAGCCGAGAGCATGCCACTGCACTCCAGCCTGGGTGACAAAGCGAGACTCCGTCTCAAAAAAATTTAAAAAATAAAAATTACCTATTGTAGCCATGGGTGGGGGGAATTGTGGGAGGGCCTCTGTATTAGTTTGTTTTTATGCTGCTGATAAAGACATACCCAAGACTGGGAAGAAAAAGAGGTTTAATGGACTTACAGTTCCACATGGCCGGGAAGGCCTCACAAGCCTAGTGGAAGGTAAGGAGGAGCAAGTCACATCGTAAATGGAGGGCAGCAGGCAAAAAGCGAGAAAGCCTGTGCGGGGGAACTCACCTTTTTAAAATCATCAGATTTCGTGAGACGTGTTCACTGTCACGAGAACAGCCTGGGAAAGACCTGGCCCCATGATTCAGTTACCTCCCCCTGGGTCCTTCCCGCAACGCGTGGGAATTCAAGATGAGATCTGAGTGTAGACACAGCCAAACCTTATCAGTCTCTAAGCTTGAACTTGCAATACCCTCTTGTCCGGAGAAAGTAATATTTTCCAATACAGGAAATAAAACAGTGTTACTCTGCTTTAGTTTTTTAATGTAATACCTTATTGTGAAGCTGCCGTAAGTTATGTTGTGATGTTTTTCCAGTAATTAATATTATCCTACACTGTAAACCAAAAACCACATTCTAAGTCCCCCAACCAACTGAACGAACCCTCTTCTCAGTCAAGGGGATTCCAAAGAAACCTGAAAAACTAGTTCAGACCATTACAAGCAGGGAAGGGTTGGGCATGCTTCATGATACTCCTCTCCTTTTTGGGGGTTAGGCAAACTCACCAGCATTAACATTAAAATAGAGATCTTAGCCGGGCACGGTGGCTCACGCCTGTAATCCCAGCACTTTGCGATGCCAAGGCAGGCAGATCACTTGAGGTCAAGAGATCGGGACTAGCCTGGCCAACAAGGTGAAACCCCGTCACTACTAATAGTACAAAAATGAGCTGGGCGCACACCTATAATTCCCGCCACTCGGGAGTCTGAGGCACAAGAATTACTTGAACCCAGCAGGTGAGGTTGTAGTGAGCCAACAATGCACCACTGCACTCCAGCCTGGTGATAGAGTGAAACTGTGTCTCAAAAATAAAAGTAAAATAGAGATTTTAA
>NC_045442.1:1613717-1615139 GCF_002776525.5 Piliocolobus tephrosceles
TCTTAATCCAGACACTCCTTTCTGTTGATTCATTCCAGGTCTTTAGATAATAATTATTTCAACCAATTGTCAATCAGAAAATCTTTGAATCCACCTGTGACCTGTAAGCTCACTCTCCTGCATCTCTCCCCATCCCACTTTCAGTCATCCTATCTTTCTGACCAAACCAATGTATACCTCACATGCACTGATTGATGTCTTACGTTCCCCTAAAATGTATAAAACCAACTTGCAACCCAGCCCCCTTGGGCACATCTCAGGGTCTCTTGAGACTGCCTTGGGCCATGGTCACTCGTATTTAGCTCAGAAATAAACCTCTTGAAGTATTTGACAGAACTTGACTCTTTGTCAACAACATCAAAAGAAAGGCAGTCTTTTTTTTTAAATGTAAAATATACTTTATAGAGAGTTGAATGTAAGGACAATACACATTTCTATATAAGTTTACAGATTTCAAAATGGCCTAAAATTGTTTTTTGGAAGATGTTCAAAATGCCGCTGGCAGCTGATTCCATTTCTGCTGTGCTGTGCCTGCTAAACCAATCATCATACAATGTGACAACTGAAATACATTGCTCTTCCTTGAAAAGAGTTCAGACTGCAAAGTGAAGATGACCTCTGTTTCCTCATGTAGGTCTTCTGAGAGCACAAGGCAGGACTGGGATTGTGCCAGGAAGATGTGGAATGGTGTGGAAAGACAAGAAGCTGCAGCCTTCAGGCTGCCATGGAAAAGCTGGGGGTGTGTTCTGTGGCCCATCAGGAGGGGGTGTGTAATGAATTATTAACGAATTTCTCAGATGAGCCAAAGTGGTGAACTTATCTCAGTACCCAGGGAGACTCAGCCTCATCCCCAGCTCTTGGCCTCCATTTTCCCAGCTGCTGTGGTTGGAGTGGGTCCCTGGAATTCATCTGTGGGAAATTTGGTCCAGGTGTGGGGGTGTTGGGAGGTGGGGTTTTTAAGGTGTGTTTAGGCCATTAAGAGATTCACGCTGCTCTTTAGGGACTGGGCTAATTCTTGAGGGAGTGAGTGGGTTTCCACTCTCTCTGGACAGCATTAATTTCCACAAGGTTGGGTTATTATAACATGAGGCCATCCCTCAGGTTTTGTCCACTCCCTCTTCCACTGTCCTTCCATGTCATGATGCAGGACAAAAGTACCACTAGAAGCTGTTGCCGTGTTCTTGGGCTTCCCAGCCTTCAAAACGGTGAGTGAAGTAAACATCTTTCCTGTATAAATCATAACCCAGTCTCAGCTATTCTTTATAGCAACAGAAAATGGACTTAGACAGTGGCCTTGAGACTTGGGTGCAAAATGGTTTAGCTCCATCTATTACCCCATCCCAAGCCAGTTTCATTGCTTGTAAGCCTCTGATCCCCGTGCACCCCACCTGCTATCTTAATTCTTTTTTTTTTTTTTTTTTT
>NC_045442.1:1615239-1639076 GCF_002776525.5 Piliocolobus tephrosceles
ATCTCAGCTCACTGCAAGCTCTGCCTCCCGGGTTCATGCCATTCTCCTGCCTCAGCCTCCCGAGTAGCTGGGACTACAGGCGCCCACCACCTCGCCCGGCTAGTTTTTTTGTATTTTTTAGTAGAGACGGGGTTTCACCGTGTTAGCCAGGATGGTCTCGATCTCCTGACCTCGTGATCTGCCCGTCTCGGCCGCCCAAAGTGCTGGGATTACAGGCTTGAGCCACCGCGCCCGGCCCTTAATTCTTTAACTTGAATTCATGGACCTAACATATACACAGGTTTTGGGGATTCAGACATCGACATCTGTGAGGGCCATTATTCTGTCTACCACAATTAGATCAGCACATCTCTTGGAAAGGAACTGTCTTTATTGGAGGAAATACATTGATGAGGTGCCAGGGTGGTGAACAGTCTGTGAATATCGGTGTTGGCCTAGGCCAGTGAGAACGCTAGGGATGGAGGCCTTTTTTTTTTTTTTTTTTGAGACCGAGTCTCGCTCTGTCGCCCAGGCTGGAGCGCAGTGGCCGGATCTCAGCTCACTGCAAGCTCCGCCTCCCGGGTTTACGCCATTCTCCTGCCTCAGCCTCCCGAGTAGCTGGGACTACAGGTGCCCGCCACCTCGCCCAGCTAGTTTTTTGTATTTTTTAGTAGAGACGGGGTTTCACCGTGTTAGCCAGGATGGTCTCGATCTCCTGTCCTCGTGATCCGCCCGTCTCGGCCTCCCAAAGTGCTGGGATTACAGGCTTGAGCCTCCGCGCCCGGCCGGGATGGAGTCTTAAGCCAGCCAGTGATGGCCCTATTCAGTCCATACTGTTAAGAGAGATCAAGGATGAGTGACCAGGAAGCCAAGGGCAAGCGCCCCAGTAACAATCATGATCCCTGGCCCATTTCCAGACTTGAGCCAGGTTTTGGACCCTGAATGCATTGTGCAAGGAGAAATTGATTTGGTGGAAAATTACACGGTAAGTCTATTGTAAGAGGTAGGAAGATTTCCCAAGAGGTTCAGCGAAAACTAAGCAACTGAAAAAGTCATTGTTTCAGGAAGGACAAGCAGTAGGAAGGGAAATAATCAGTACACAGAAGGAAAGGGTGGTGAGTCCTACTCAGGGCAGCACTCAGACCAGGGAAGAGATGACCTCCTGCCCTGGGCTTTGTGTTTTAGAGGGCCTGCATTTCACAGACACAGAACCAGGTGTCTGTTCTTTTTGGTTTTGTAAGAACACTCTGGGATTGAGTGAGCGATCAAATGTGTTCAGGAGAGGGACGCGTGAACCAAAGCGGCCCCTGGGCTAAAGAGAATGGGGCTGAGACATGCACACGTTTGTGGAGAGAGGAGAGAACCATGACCTCCATGCCAGGACACTGGAGGAAGAACAGAGTGACCACTGCAGATCACCCCAAATGGGTGTCAGGCAGGAGGGCTTCCCGATCAGGGTGCCTCCTCCCCTGCTGAGTAGTGTGGTCCTGCAAAGGGCTTAGTAATTCCAGGGCTTCTCAGATACTGGCAACATTTTACTTCCTGTGCTGGTAGTTACACTGGCATGTTCCCACTGTGAAATTTGGTTGAGATGCATGCCCATTACCTGTGTAGATTCCCACAGGTATGCTATGCAAGAGTTTATACACATCCTTAGGAGAAAATGTCAAGGAACCTTAGGAGAAAATGTCAAGGAATTTTACTTTGTTCTTAGGCTACGAAAGGATTTCTTAAACAAGATATAAAAACACCATAAAAATAAATATTGATAAATTCACTATACTAGAAATGCTCCTGTTCATCAGAAAGATACCACAAAGAAAATTAAGTCAGCCAAAAACTGAGAGAGGGTATTGGCGATTCTTATATCCAGTGAAAATCAGTACCAAAATCTATAATCCGATAAAGATAGTATGCAGCATTCCTGTGATTCAACAGGGGAAATATAGATACACATTCACAGTAATAGATAAAAAGATATAAACCAATAGCTCACAGTAGAGGAGAAATAAATGGCCAATAAAAATATGAAAGATGTTTCACTTTACTAGCTGTCAGAGAAATGCAATTTGATCCAAGATTGTATTTCAGATGAATGAGTCTTAACACTCACTCAGCTGGCACCAGCAAAGCAGCTGCCGTGTGTTGGTGAGCTGGTGAAGCCCACGGAACCCACTGCTTTGAGAGGGTGTTTGTCAGTATCTTGGGAGCATCTGGGGACTCCTGTGCAGCGTTGAATTCTCAAGTGCAACAGCCCCACAATTCCCCCTTTGGACTCTTCAGTAGAGAAACAGATGGAGGCATGCACCAGGACACAGGTGCCAAAATGTGCCCTGCAGGATCATGCATTTAAGCAAAAGCACTGGAAAGGCCAGGACAAGAGAAAGTACGAATACATCACAGTGAAGCCAAACAAGGAAGCATATTACAGCCTCAAAATGAATGAACAATAGTTGTTCGCAACAATGAGAAAAAGTCTTAGAAACAGCTATTTCCAGAAAAAAAAAGTGGGAGACCTCATACAGTATGGCACATTTTTACGAGGTTTATAAAGCCAAGAAAAACTAGATGGCACATTGCATGTGTGAATTATGAAATTCTAAAACAAGAAAAAAAATCCAGGAACGTCCCACAATCCAGGCTGGAGAGGGGCAGGGAGGGGATGGTGGGGGGTGTGCAGGGTGGGTGCTATTGCCGAACGTGTCCTCCGCTGTCATGCTGACTAAAGATAAACACAGTCCGTCGCCACAGTGGTGAGGGCAGATTGTGATTAGTCATAGCTGTTGCAATGGAGAAGAGTCCAGCGTGACCTGACTCAGCTTGAATCTGCACAGCGGTGACTGGGGGATTTAAAGGGACAGGGAGGGGTGGGGGTCCGCTGGCGCTCAGGAGAGCCGGGGAGGTGAAAACTTAGAGTGGGAAGTGGGTGGGTCCACAGGAGACCTGTCTGTAATAGGTTTGTTGACTGCAGAGGCTGGGGCATAGGGCTGTATTCTCAGGGGTTGCTGGAGACAACAAGAGATCCTTTGGGCAGCTTAAGGTTTCTCAGGCAGGCATTTGGGGGGCTAGGTCACCCTAGGGATGCAGCCTGGAGTTCTTAGAAATGACGTTGGCATCTGTTCAGTCCTTCGTGGGCCGTGTTGAGGCCTGGTGGAGCAGAGGGCCTGGAGGAGCCTGGCTTGTGTGGTGTCAAGGGCAGACTTGATGTTCTAACCCCTGGCTCCTCAGAGTGTGAAAATATTTGGAAATAGGGCTCCCTGTCCCCAGGAAGGCCAAGTCCTTGCCGCCATTGTGATTTCTTACAGTCCTGGAGCATCTGGCTGTCCTCACCCTCTGCTGGAATCTGTAAATTATTGGTCCACCTTGTCTGTCCATCTTAAAATAAATGACATCTCCATACCCTGCCATGGCCTTGGGGTGGGTGCAGTGCACCTCACCATCCTGGGACTGGCTTGTCGTGTGGTTTGTTTGGCCAATGGAATGTCAGGTGGGAGGGAGCAGAGAGGCCCAACTGGAGAGTGGGATGGAACACGGTGAGGCCCGACTGGTCAAAGGGATGTTGGGGGGATGCCAGCAAGGTGGGCCCTGTATGTCCTCCCACAGCTGCCCTCTTGTACCTTTGCATGTTCATGGGAGGCACATGGCGACCTGCTTGTCCCAGAAGAAGGAGACACCCATAGAATAGATGTGAGCTGCATCTGTGGCCCAGAGCCAAGACTGACCAAGCCCAGCCAAGCCCAGCCAATCCCAGCCCACCTGCAGAGTGAGAGGTAAATGCTTGGCGTTCATGCTACTAATTTTGGGGTGGTTATGTAGAATTACATTGAGACTAGCCAACTGGAGTCACGTCACCCTCCACATAGCCTGCTGGGACAGTGTCTCAGATGACCCAAGGCCAACTCCCCAGAGGGTCCCCAAACTAGTCCCAGGCCAACATGTGCCTTCTTCCTGTAAACAGAGCCACTTCACTCACTCTCTGGTCTGTAACCTCTTTAAAAATTCCATCTAAGGGCCAGGCACGGTGGCTTACACCTGTAATCCCAGCACTTTGGGAGGCTGAGGTGTATGGATGGCTTGAGTTCAGGAGTTTGAGACCAGCCTGGCCAAGATAGTGAAACCCCATCTCTACTAAAAGTACTAAAAATTAGCTGGGTGTGGTGGCAGGCACCTGTAATCCCAGCTACTGCTGAGGCAGGAGAATCGCTTGAACCTGTGAGGTGGAGGTTGCAGTGAGCCGAGATCGTGCCATTACACTCCAGCCCGCGCGACAATGTGAGACTCCATCTCAAAAAAATACAAAATAGAAAAATAGGCCGGGCGTGGTGGCTCAAGCCTGTAATCCTAGCACTTTGGGAGGCCGAGACGGGTGGATCATGAGGTCAGGAGATCGGGACCATCCTGGCTAACACAGTGAAACCACGTCTCTACTAAAAAAATACAAAAAAACTAGCTGGGCGAGGTGGCGGGCACCTGTAGTCCCAGCTACTTGGGAGGCTGAGGCAGGAGAATGGTGTGAACCCGGGAAGCGGAGCTTGCAGTGAGCTGAGATCCGGCCCCTGCACTCCAGCCTGGGCAACAGAGCGAGACTCCGTCTCAAAAAAACAAAACAAAACAAAACAAACAAACAACAAAAAAATCCATCTAAGGTGCGATAGATGAGTTTTATATTATGTAAAGTATGCCTCAATAGAGATGACAAAAGGAAGGGGGGGAAAAAACCCTTGGCCACAAGCCATTGTGAAGACAAAATGCCAAGATTTTTATTCAATGTACAGTAAATTTATACCATCCCACACTCCCACTTCAGGATGAATCCCTCAGCCCCTGCATTCCCACAGCTGTCTGCAGTCCATTCCGCTCTCACCCCAGCCCTAGGGGAGCATGGCCTCTACACATTTGCCTGGACAACGGGGTGCACATTTTAGGTAAATAGAGTCAGGCAATATGTCGTCTTTTCACCTGGCTTTATGTAGAATAATTTTGAGGTCCATCTGTGTAGTAGAAGGCATCAGTATTTCATTCCTTTTTATTGCTGAATAGTATTCTATTGTATGGATAAACTATTTGTTTATCTGTTCACCAGATGATGGACATTTGGACTGTCTACAGTGTGGGGCTATGAAATCATGCTGCTATGAATAATCATGCACCTATCTTTGAGGCATGTATTTTATTTTTCTTGGGTAGATTCCTGGTAGTGAAATTACTGGGTCATATGGTAAGATTATGCTTAAATTTAAAATAAATTAACTGTTTTCCAATGTGGCTGTATCATGGCCGGACGTGGTGGCTCAAGCCTGTAGTCCCAGCACTTTGGGAGGCCGAGGTGGGCAGATCACCTGAAGTCAGGATTTCGAGACTAGCCTGGCCAACATGGTGAAACCCGTCTCTACTAAAAGTACAAAAATTAGCTGAGGGTGATGACAAGCGCCTGTAATCCCAGCTACCTGGGAGGCTGAGGCAGGAGAATTGCTTTAACCCAGGACCCGGAGGTTGCAGTGAAACAGTATCACGTATCACGCCACTGCACTCCAGCCTGGGTGAGAAGAGGGAAACTCCATTTCAAAACAAAACAAAACCAAAAACAAATTAGCTGCATCACTTTAGCAAAATATGAACTCCAGTTTTGCCACATCCATCCCTTGGTATTGTCTGGTTTTTTTTTTTTTTTTTAAGTTATGGCAATCCTAATAAGTGTGTAGTTGTATCTCATGGAGGTTTAAATTTTTATTTACTTCTTCAGAGGTAGCAACAGTAGGCAGGAAGAAGAAAAAATAAACTAAAAGCAATTTTAAAAATTTTATTTGCCCAGTGACTCATAACGTTTATCACATTTTACATGTGTATTAGCCATGTAGCCATTTGTATGTCTTATTTGGTGAAATGTTTTCTCTTTCCTTTTTTTTTTTTTTTCTTGAGACAAGGTCTCGCTCTGTTGCCCAGGCTGGAGTGCAGTGGCGCGATCTTGGCTCACTGCAACCTCCGCCTCCCAGGTTCAAGCAATTCTCCTGCCTCAGCCTCCCAAGTAGCTGGGATTACAGGCACGCACCACCATGCCTGGTTAATTTGTGTATTTTTAGTAGAGACAGGTTTTCCTATGTTGGCCAGGCTGGTCTCGAACTCCTGACCTCAAGTGATCTGCCCGCCTTGGCCTCCCAAAGTGCTGGGATTATAAGCGTGAGCCACCAAACCTAGCTTTTCAAGTCTTTTACTTACCTTTTTATTAGGTTGTTTTCTTTCTCTTTTTTTTTTTTTGAGACATAGTCTCACTCTGTCGCCCAGGCTGGAGCGCAGTGGCGTGATCTTGGCTCACTGCAACCTCTGCCTCCTGGGTTAAAGTGATTCTCCTGCCTCAGCCTCCCAAGTAGCTAGGACTACAGGCACCCGCCACCATGCCTGGCTAATTTTTGTATTTAAGTAGAGACTGGGTTTCACCATATTGGCCAGGCTGGTCTTGAACTCCTGACCTTGTGATCTGCCTGCTTTGGCCTCCCAAAGTGCTGGGATTGCAGGCGTGAGCCATTGCGCCCAGCACCCCCCCCCCCTTTTTTTTTTTTTTTTTGAGACAGAGTCTCGCAGGCTGGAGTGCCTTGGTGTGATCTCGCCTCACGGCAACCTTTGCCTCCCGGGTTCAAGCGATTCTCCTGCTTCAGCCTCCCGAGTAGCTGGAACTACAGGTACACGCCACCACGCCCAGCTAATTTTTGTATTTTTAGCAGAGACGGGATTTTACCATATTGGTCAGGATGGTCTTGATCTCCTGACCTTGTCATCTGCCTGCCTTAGCCTCATTTTTAAATTTTTTTAGACAGTGTCTCACTCTGTCATCCAGGCTGGAGTGTGGTGGTGCAATCCTGACTCACTGTAGCCTTGACCTCCTGGGCTCAGGTGATCCTCTAACCTCAGCCTCCCAAACTACAGGCACATACCACCACACCATGCGAATTTTTAAAAATGTGTATAGAGTTATCCCTGTGTTGCCAGGCTGGTCTTGAACTCCTGAGCTCAAGCGATCTGCCGGGCCAAGAGTCCTATATGTTCTGGGTATAAGTCCTACACCAGAAATACAATTTCCAATCTTTCCCCTTGTCTGTTTTCTTAATTGTATATTTTTGAGCGCCAAAGTTTTTAACTTTAGTGAAGACCAATGAATGAATTTTATGCCTGGTTCATGTTTTTGGCGTCACATGTAATAGTAACTCTTGGCCTAACTAGAGGTCATAGAGATTTTCCCCTGTGTTTTCTTCTAGAAATGTTATAGTGTTAGCTCCTACATTGAGGCCTCTGATTCAGTTTGAGTTATTTATGTAAGGGTCTAGGTTTATTGTTCTCATACAAATTTTCAGTTGTCTCAGTACCTTCAGTTTTCTTTGGGAAGGAGTTTTACAAATTCAGTTTCTTTTATAGATAAATTGTATTTTTCAAATAGTTTCTCCATTTAATTGGAGTTACAAATGTAATATACTGGTACAACATTTTCACAACATCTTAATCTTTTAAGTATCTTTTGTTTTTTTGAGACACAGTCTCACTCTGTTGCCAGGCTGGAGTGCAGTGGCACGATCTCGGCTCACTGCAACCTCTGCCTCCCAGCCCAGGTTCGAGTGATTCTCCTAATTTTTGTAGTTTTAGAGACGGGGTTTCGTTATGTTGGCCAGGATGGTCTCAGTCTCTCAACCTCGTGATCCACCAGCCTTTGCCTCCCAAATGCTAGGATTACAGGCGTGAGCCCTCGCGCCCGGCCTCTTTTAAGTATCTTTAGGCTCTGTAGAGATCGCCTCTTCTTCCTTTCTCATATTCTCATTCCTCTTTCTCCTTATTCTGTAATCCCAGGGCATTATACATTTTAATGACTCTTTAAAGGATCAGTGGTTTGCTTTGTTGAGTTTCCTGATCTTTTAGACAGGATCTCACTCTGTTGCCCAAGCTGGAGTGCAGTGGTCCGATCATGGTTCACTGCAGCCTCAACCTCCCAGTCTCAAGGGATCCTCCTGCCTCAGCCTCCCGAGTAGCTGGGACTACAGGTGCATGCCACCATGCCTGGCTAAATTTTTTTATCCTTATTTTTTGTAGAGGTTGGGTCTCACTATGTTGCCTAGGCTGGTCTTAGACTTCTGGGCTCAAGCAATTCTCCCACGTCAGCCTCCCAAAGTGCTTGGGTGACAAGTGTGAGTCACTGTGCCTGGCCTTATTTTTTTTAACTTTTTAGAGCTCATCTTTACTCTCTTCTCCCATGAACATAACTTCCCATCTCTGCTACATTGGCTTATAATAGTGATTTTTAAGGTATGTAATTTATTTTTTACAATTTATTTTCTTTTTATTTGACAAATAAAAATGATATATACTTATGGCATGCAACAAGATGCTTCAGAATATGTATACATTGTGGAATGGTTTTTTTTAGCTTCTTGAGACATAACTTATTTTTTAACATCTGTTATTTTTCTCATATAGGCATTTAAAACTAGCTGCATCTCACACATTTTATTAGTTTGGTTTTTATAATCATTCCATTTAAATATTTTTTAATTTCTCGGTGATTCATTATTTGATAATGTGTTATTGTTTAATTTCCAAATGTTGGACTATCTTTTATAATTGATGCTTAATTTCATTGTGTTCAGACAACACATTATATATTATTTCAATCCTTTGAGATTTATTGAAAATTTTCTTTTTGTTTCAGGATATGACTTATCCTATTTAATATTTCTTGCACACTTAAAAATGATGTGTAATATGCAGTTATTGGTTATTGTGTTCTATAGATGTCGATTAGGCCAAGTTGCTTAAAAGTGTTGCCCAGACTTCTATATCCTAAGTCATTGTGTATGTGTGTACTTATTCTAACAATTCCTGAGATGCAAGAGTTAAACTCTGCTACTATGACTGTGGGTTTGTCTTTTTTTCTCTCTGGTTGTCAAATTTTGCTTTATATAGTTTGAAGTTTTCTTATTAGGCACATACATATTTGGGATGGTTAGGTATTATTTTTTGTGCTATTTATTTTACTTTAAGTTCTAGGATACATGTGTAGAATGTGCAGGTTTGCTACATAGGTATACATGTGCCATGCTGGTTTACTGCACCTATCAACCCATCATCTAGGTTTTAAGCACCACATGCATTAGATATTTGTCCTAATGCTCTCCGTCCCCTTGCCCCCTACCGCCCAGCAGGCCTTGGTGTGTGATGTTCCCCTCCCTGTGTCCATGTGTTCTCATTGTTCAGCTTCCACTTATGAGTGAGAACATGCGGTGTTTGGTTTTCTGTTCTTGTGTTAGTTTGCTGAGAATGATGGTTTCCAGCTGTATCCATGTCCCTGCAAAGGACAACAACTTATTCTTTTTTTTTTTTTTTTTGAGGTGGAGTTTCGCTCTTATTGCCCAGGCTGGAATACAATGGCGTGATCTCAGCTCACTGCAACTTCCGCCTCTTGGGTTCAAGTTATTCTCCTGCCTCAGCCTCCCAAGTATCTGGGATTATAGGCATGCACCACCATGCCTGGCTAATTTTGTATTTTTAGTAGAGATGGGGTTTCTCCATATTGGTCAGGCTGGTCTTGAACTCCTGACCTCAGGTGATCCGCCTGCCTTGGCCTCCCAAGGTGCTGGGATTACAGGCGTGACCCACTGCGCCTGGCCAAACTCATTCCTTTTTATGGCTGCATGTTAGGTATTCTTTTTTTTTTTTTTTTTTTTTTGAGACGGAGTCTCGCTCTGTCGCCCGGGCTGGAGTGCAGTGGCCAGATCTCAGCTCACTGCAAGCTCCGCCTCCCTGGTTTGCACCATTCTCCTGCCTCAGCCTCCTGAGTAGCTGGGACTACAGGTGCCTGCCACCTCGCCCGGTTAGTTTTTTGTATTTTTTAGTAGAGACTGGGTTTCACCATATTAGCCAGGATGGTCTCGATCTCCTGACCTTGTGATCCACCCGTCTCGGCCTCCCAAAGTGCTGGGATTACAGGCTTGCGCCACCGCACCTGGCCAGGTATTCTTAAAGAATTGATCCTTTTATCATTTGAAATGTTCCTTTTTATCTCTGAAGTCTACTTTATCTGATATAAATATAGCTACATCACCTTTCTTATGATTACATAAGAAATTAATTAAATTAAATTCATATGATTTGCATGGTATATCTTTTTTCCATCTTTTTACTTTTAAACTCTTTTTTAGTGTTTAGGTTATAGTTCATCTTTATATTTAAGATGCAGCTTCTAAAATCAGCATATATATATTAGAGTCTTGCATTTGTATCCAGGCTGATAGTCTCTATCTTCTAATTGAAGTGGGTCGTCCATTTACATTTACTGTAATGATTAACTACCACTCTGCTCTTTCTTTTCCTTGTGTCCCATGTGTTGTTTTCATCTTCTCCTGGTGATTTTAGTTTACATTGTATCTCCTCTGTTGGCTTGTTACTTGGACCACTTTTTAAAGGCATTGCTGTGGATCGTGATAGCCACCTTCAGTCTGTCACAGTCAAGCCTGAGCTGTAAAACACCACTTCCAGGGAATGTCAGACAAGCTCTGCAGTGTCATCATCTCTTTGCCCTTTGTAAATTATGCAGTTTTACGTCTGCACATGCTATCAGGCGGAGTGTTATTAGTTCTGCTATGAACGGTGAATTGTCTTTCAACATGAAATTGATTTGCCCCTCCTCTATGTAGATACAAAAGGGCAGAGGGGCAGAGAAGGGCGGGGCCCACATAAGGTGGCACATCCCAGTGCTGGCTGAGGGCTGACTGCTGGCTGACGGCTGACTCAGGCTGCTGCTCCATTGGTGCCCTGCTTGGCCAGGTAGGATGCCTTCCCATGGGCAGGAGAGAGACTCTGCCTGGGAACTCTTGTGGGAAAGAGGAAGGAGAGGTGGCTTATCCTCCCAGCGGCGGTTTTCCATTGGCCAAAGTTCACTGCATGGGTCTTAAACGACCCCCACTTCAGCAGCCTTTAAGGAAGCCAGAGCCAGCATCTTCCACAGAGCTCATGAGGCCTCTTGACCTGGTCCTTGTCATCTCCTTAGCCTCATCTCTTTCCACTCCCTGCCTCAGTCTCTCCAGCTCAATCAGCCTGGCCTTTCATTCATTCCTTTCTTCTAAAGCATCACATTCCTGCTCACCTCTTGGACTCTACCCATGCTCTGCCTGGAGGGCTGCTCTCCTGCTCCCCCTTGGCTGACGTCTGCCCATCTGTCAGGTGTCAGTTCTGCTGTGGCTGCCTCGGGGTATCCCTCATGCTCCGTCGGGACTCGCGTCCACTCCTGTTCTTACAGCCCTCAGTGCATCCCCTCTTAGCCTGCTATCCACCGGGTGCCCGTCTCCCTCGCTGAGAGGGGTGCACGCTGCATCTGACCACTCACTGTGTCAGCCGCGCCCACTGCAGTGCCTGGCATGGAGCAGGTGCTTGACAAATGTCTGTCATGTGGCCTGTGTGGCAGGGTCCTTTTTAACCTTAGAGGCTGCCTGTGTGTGAATGGTAAACAGCTACGGTGTTTAATGTTGCTCTTCTCAAGGCCAGTGCTTGTTAGCTGCTGTAAGGGTAGGGTGTGTGACTTAACCCTCACCTGGCATGGCCTTAGGTTCTGTTTATAATTTGGTATCTTATTGCCACAAAGAGCCATTCTGTTTGTCTTATGGTCTCCAGCTTAACATTAATGCTGGTTGGTTGTTGTGTCTAAACCAGGGGGTATCAGGAGACCTGTCTGACCTCCCATCCCGCCATCATGGTCAGGAACTCAGGTTTTTTTTATTTTTATTTATTTTTTTGAGACAGAGTCTCGCTCTGTTGCCCAGGCTGGAGTGTAGTGGTGTGATCTCAGCTCACTGCAATCTCCATCTCCCCGGTTCAAGTGATTCTCATGCGTCAGCCTCCTGGGTAGCTGGGATTACAGGCGTGTGCCACCACACCTGGCTAAGTTTTGTATTTTTAGTAGAGGTGGGGTTTTGCCATGTTGGCCAGGCTGTTCTCGAACTCCTGACCTCAAGTGAGCCGCCCACCTCAGCCTCCCAAAGTGTTGGGGCTACAGGCGTGAGCCACCGCGCCTGGCCTGGAACTCAGTTTTAAGGTTTTTCTGGAGTTTCCTTGGCCAAGAGCGGGTCAGTCCCATTGGTTGGGGGATTATGGTTTTAATTTTAGTTTACATAGTGCAGCACTGAGCCACCAAGAAGTCTTGCCAGGCCTTGAAACTACATGGAACTTGCCCTGCTGGATTCAAACTTACTTGGGACCGATGACTCTATTTATTCCTTCTTATTTCTCCCTTTTGAAATGGGAATATATATCTTATGCCTATCTCATCACTGTACCTTGGAAGCATATTTTCCAGTTTCACAGTTGCACAGATAAAGAGGAATTTTGCCCAGAATGGATTGAACCGGGGTCTCACCCATGCCTGATTTAGACAATGAGTCTTGGGACTTTTGAGCTGAAAATATTCAGATGAGAGGCTGGGTGCAGTGGCTCACACCTGTAATCCCAGCACTTTAGGAGGCTAAGTGGCGTGGATTGCTTGAGCCCAAGAGTTTGAGATCAGCCTGGGCCACAATGTGAAATCCTTGTCTCTACCAAAAGTACAAAAAAATTAGCCAGGTGTGGGGTCATGGATCTATAGTCCCAGCTACTCAGGAGCCTGAGATGGGAGGATCGCTTGAGCCTGGGAGGTTGAGGCTGCAGTGAGCCATAATAGCGCCACTGCACTCCAGCCTAGGCAACACAGTGAGACTCTGTCTCAAAAAAAAAAATCGGGAGCTGGGATTTTGGACTTAGAGTTGCTGCTGTAATGATTGGGACTTTGGGGCTGTAGGGTGTGGTGAATCCATGCTGCCCATGGATGTGGTGGGTTAAATGGTGGCCCTTTGCCACCAAAATACATGTCCGTGCAGGCCCTGTGAATGTGACCTTTTCTGGAAAGAGGATCTTTGCAGATGTAACTAAGTTAAGGATCTTAAGATGATATCATCCTGAAGTCAGGTGGGCCCTAAGTCCAATGACAAATGTCCTTAGAGAGGAAGGAAAGGGCGGAGCAGACAGATGAAAAGGCGACGTGATGGTGGTGGTGGCAGGGGCTGGGGTGGTGGGTCCTTAAGCAGAGCTGAGTGGTGAACTCGTGCTTGGCCCCGGCGCACTGCAGTTGGGGCGAGGGCTCCTTCCTAGCGGCTGCAGCGTGTCCTGCATATTCTCTGTCACTGTGCTCCTTCCTGAGTCACCGGGTGGCCATATGACCTTTAGAATCAATACTGTCACCATAGCAACCAGTGTCCCCGCACGTGAGCTCCAAGGCCCTGGCCTTCCAGGAATCCTCAGTCCCACGTCCCTTCAGGGCTGAATCTGAGGGCGGCCACGGCTGGAACCATCTGTCTTCCATGTCCCGGGAGGGAGGCTGTCCGTGGATTCTCCGCATAGGTGGACACCAGCATCGGAGTCCCATGGGAGCCCATTTCCTGTTTTAGGGGTCAGTTCTGAGATGTGTTTTCCAGCAGGAAACAGCACACAGGAATTGTGTGATCTGAGGAGTTTTAATAAAAGGACTCTTAACAAAGGCGTGGGCAGAGCCACGGGTTAATTTCAGAATGATGACAGAAGATGAAGCACACATCTCGGCGTGACCGAGCTGTGTGCCAGTTATGTGGCAATGGAGGACCCATGTCCAAGGCATGTCCCTCAGAAGGCGTGGCTTTATGGATGTATTATAGACAAGTGCACATGAAACCTGGTGTCAGGGACTGCACCTTGTCCCCCAAACCACCCCCAGCCCTTTGGCACATGCCGCGACCACACACTTGCTGTCCTTCAGGACCTTCCTGTCCTCCCGCACGAGCCTGTTTCTGCCTTAGGGCCAGCTCCTGCTGCGGGAACCCAGACTCCTGGCCTCCCTTGGGCTACTTGTTCATGCTCTGGCCTCAGCATCAAGGCCACCTGCTCAGAGACGCGTGCCAGACCACCCAAGCTAAAGTAGTCCCACGATGATGCACGTGCTGCCCAGCCATGTGCCGTCCTGTGTGCTCCTGCGTGCTAGACGTCAGTGCACTGAATGCATTTATCTGTCACATTGTTACTCAGTCTTCTGTCACTGAAAGGGGCAGACACGGTTGCTGCCCTAATGAAGTTGATGTTCGCGGGCAGCATGGGCACACGGGAGCTCAGAATTCTCTACTGGCCTCACTGCCCCTTTCCATCCACAGCTGGCTCTGTCCCAGCCTCCGTTCCTCCCAGGGTCCCCCCAGAACTTCAGAGCTACCTCCCGTGAGGCACCAGGGGTTGGCATGCTCTTGGGTGCAGCAACTCCTGACTCCTCCTGTCTCGTGCCTGCACTGTGTACCTCTTAACGCTCAGTCTTGTGCTTGTCTGGACCCTGAGCCATGGCTAGGCAGGGGGTCACCTGGACAGTGCAAGAGTCGTGCCCTGAGCCCACAGGCCCCTGCAGGGCTGATCTGCATTGGCTAAATCTTAGGACCCAGCATTCTTTTGGGAACTTCTGTTTCCCTACAGATCCTGTTTCCTGACTGAGGGGCAGGAGCCTGGCTTGGTGTTTGAGACTCACAGCAGGGTTGGGGTTGGAGGGTCTCCTAGTTAAGTGTGCAGATGTCCCCATGAACCCCCTCTGCACCCCCTGAACTCTTGTCTTCTGCAGGGTTTGGTGTCCCTGGGTCAAGAGCCCCTTTGGACCCTCAGTCCAGAGGACTGTCCATCCCTAGCTGCCCGGGTTAGGGAGGCGTCCTGGGCTCTGGCTGTATTCACATTCTCCCGCCTTTTGGGGTCCTGGTTACCTGCAGGTCCTCAGTCTCTCTAACTTCAGAGTCACCTTTCTACCCGCTGTCTGAAGTCCATTAACATGCTTTGCTTTCTCCCGTTCCCTGTTTGGTGGTGGTGGGGACGTTATACCTTTTATTCCTTTTCTGCCACTTTTGGGGGTCAGAGGGAGAGGAGGAGAGGATGTATGTTCAGAGGATGTGTGTTTTGGGAGGAGCCCTGGGGAGTCTGATGTGTGCGCCGGGTGCACAGGGTTCCAGGCACTGCCCTGCCTTGGTGCCTCTCCTTCCAAACGCTCCTTCACCACTCCTGCCGGGATGGGCACCGAGGGCTTCCTCTGGAGGCAGGTGCTGAACCCGCTGCCTCTGTGTGCCTGTTGGAGAATGGCAACTTTGAGGGAGAGCAGAGGACAGAGCTTTGCGGCTGCAGCGGCTAGGAACTGGGCTTTGTGCACTGGAAGTTTAGTTAGAGACCGATGCGTCTGTACTAACCAGGCAGGGAGACCTGCGGTGGCTGGTGGGTCAGGTAACCTAAGTTGTGCTGCCATAAAACTACCCCCTAAATCTCAGTAGTGAAATGCGTGCCATGTGTCCTAAGCGGGTGCATGTCCAGGTGGGTCCATGTCTTAGGCGCGTGCATGTCCAGGCGGGTGCATGTCTTAGGTGGTGCATGTCCAGGCAGGCGCACGTCCTAGGTGAATGGGCAGTAATTCCATTCATTGCAGTCCCCAAGGGATGGGGGCTCCTGTTGGCCCAGAAGCCACACAGACTTCCTGTGCTCACATTTCATGCATCAGGCGGTTAGGGCGGGCAGCCACACTGAATGTCAAAGGCCGTGGGGAGGCAGGCTGAAGGACAGGAGAGACAGTTCTGCCGGTGGGAGGGGCGGGGGCGGGAGACATCGGCCTTGGAGCCAGGTGGGGGATCCTCTTATCGTCCCGGCGGGCAGCAGGAAATCCCATCGGGGATTTCACCGGGGAGGAAGGGACCCCGTCTTTGTGGCCTGGCTACAGGGCAGAACCTAAGCAGGTAAAGGCTTCCTAAAGTCAAACAGCCCGGTAGCAAAAACCGATTTTTCAGTGACAAGCGCCAGGGGCAGGCGGCGAGGCTCCATGCAGAGCGCGCCTTCTCCAGGGCACTCAAAGGTGCCCAGCGCTTTCTGCACAGGGTCGGAGGTGCCCGGAGGTCAAGCCGCGCCCCAGGCCTCCGAAATACGCCGAGTGCCGAGCCCCCTGTCGCATCTGGACAAGGGGACCCTGGGCGACTGAGGCACGGGGTCTCAGGCCGGACGGAGGTCGCGAGGACTGGACGGGGGTGCCCGAGAGCGCGGCCGCACGTGCTCAGGGCTCAGCGCCCACTCGGGCGCCCGCGTGTGCGCGCTCGCAGCCAGGCCCGCCCCGCCCCACCCTCTGGCGCAGCGCTCGGGCGCAGCCTGCAGCCTCTTGACCGTGAATCCGGTCCTGCCCGGCCGATTTCCGCCGCCCGCATCCCGGGCCTGCAGCCCGACCTCACCCTGCGCAAAGTAGAAGGCTGGAGTTTAGGTCTCCCCGCACTGGGCGGCGGAAGCCCGCGCGCCGGCTGTTTTCGCGAAGGAGGCAGGGGGAGGGAGGCACGCGGAGACCGCGAGAAGGTCCAGCCGCCGTGCCGGGCAGAGCCGTCCCCGTGCCAGGGACGCCAACCTCCGGGGCCCCAGGACACCCGTGGGGACGCTCCCTGCCTCCCTCACTCTCGTCCCCGCCGTCTAGTTTGAGCCGCGGTCCCCGTGTCCCGGCGAACCACAACCCCCATTCCTAGACTGGTGGCAGCCACCCAGTCCGGAGCGACTCTCCAGGCACTAGCCCCGCCCCTGCCCCACCCCCGGCTCGGCCCCGCCCATATCCCCTTCCCGGAGCTCCGCCCCTGCCACGCCCCGGCGCTCAGCTCCGCCCCTCCCCCGCCCCGGCGTTCGGCCCCGCCCCCGCCCTTTCCAGAAGCCCCGCCCCAGCCCCGCCCCCAGCGCTCGCAGTCTACTGGGCAGGTCTGCCGCCCCGGAGAGCTCGCGGCGGGCGCTGCCGGCCCCAAGCGCTGCGGCCGGCCCCAAGCGCTCCTGCCGCCGCCACTCCCGGCCCTGAGGGCCAGCTATGCCCCGGGCTCCGGCTGCGGCGCGCACCCAGGCCCGGCGATGAGGAGTGGCGCCGAGCGCAGGGGCAGCAGCGCCGCGGCGCCCCTGGGCTCGCCGCCCCCCGGCCGTGCGCGCCCCGCCGGCTCCGAAGCACCCTCGGCCCTGCAGCCGCCGGCTGCCGGCCAGCCCCGGGCCCGGGACTCGGGCGATGTCCGCGCGCAGCCGCGCCCCCTGTTTCCTTGGAGCAAGTGGAAGAAGAGGATGGGCTCGTCCATGTCGGCGGCCACCGCGCGGAGGCCGGTGTTTGACGACAAGGAGGACGGTGAGTGCGGGCGCGGGGACGGCGTGGGGGCCGCGCGCTCTCGCGGGGGCGGGCGGGGCGGGGCGGCTCTTTCCTGCTGGGGTTCCCCTGGTGGGACGGCGTCCCGGGGCGCCCCGGCTTCCGGAGAAGCTCGCGCCGGGCGGTTGTGGCCCCACGCGGGTCCGGGGCGCCCGCCCAAGTCCTCCGTTTCCAGTGGCGGCGCCGCGGGAGGAGCAGGCTGGGCCCGGGCCCTCGGGGCGAGGGTCTCCCCGGCTGTGGCGGCTCCCGGCTTGCGAGCACCTCCGCCCACCGCCCGTGGCAGCCCGGCTTTCCGCTTTCCGTGATCCGCTGGGGCCCACGTGCGGGCTCGTTTGTACTTTGCAGTTAGGCAGGCGCTCACCTGTGCTGCGGAGTCCGCGTGAGGCTCCCGCCCCACAGGTGGCTGGGCCTGGCCGCTCAGAGGCTCAGTCTCCTTGGTGACCGCGCCGTGTCCATCCTCTGCTCACCCATGTGCGCTGGAGGCAGGGCCAAGCCGTTGTGCAAAGACCTGCCCTCCCAGGAACGAGTGCACTGTTCAGTCCTGCAGATAGAGCTGCCAGCCCCGGGGACTGGTGTCTCCTGAGTGACTGTGCAGTGATGGGCGCCGTAGAAAGCAGAGAAGGCAGGTGAGATGACATGGGACAGGCCTGCAGGGACACCTCCCGGAATGCCAAGGGATCCCGGGGACCCCCGACTTAGCACCTGCAGGGAGATGCGGTGCCGCGTCTGCCTGTGGGCACTGTAATACAGTCACATGCAAACTTATAGCTGTTTTACAGATACCATGCAGATCATTTAAAATGGTATATTGCCTGGCCGGGCGCGGTGGCTCAAGCCTGTAATCCCAGCACTTTGGGAGGCCAAGACGGGCGGATCACGAGGTCAGGAGATCGAGACCATCCTGGCTAACACGGTGAAACCCCGTCTCTACTAAAATACAAAAAACTAGCCGGGCGAGGTGGCGGGCGCCTGTAGTCCCAGCTACTCGGGAGGCTGAGGCAGGAGAATGGCATAAACCCGGGAGGCGGAGCTTGCGGTGAGCTGAGATCCGGCCACTGCACTCCAGCCCCGGTGACAGAGCAAGACTCCGTCTCAAAAATAAAATAAAATAAAATAAAATAGTACATTGATGACACATTTCATGTTTTTTGACATTTTCTTGAAATACTTGAAATGTGCATTTTTCATTTGTAGACAGCTGCAGAGGTATGATGGATCCTTTATAATTTTAGAGCACAGTGCTCAGGAGCCCAGGCTATTTACTTGTGATAAATAATTTAAGCATTATGGGAAATTACAATAATACGACCTCAGGCCAGCGTTGGTGAGTGTGGGGCCGTGCACCGGCATTCCTCCCGGAGACAGCACTAGGGATTTCTGTTGTGCTGCCCAGAAGGAGGGCTGAAGGCCCAGCCACACCAGGCCCTGCATGCTTCAGGGTGGCCCGTCACTGTGTCCTGAACTTTGGGATGGCAGAACTTTGGGATGGTGAATGTTTGATAAATGTTTTTGTTTTTAACATAACTATTCAAAGTAAAGAAAGCCCAGAGTGAACTAGGAGCTGATCAGGAGGCAGATTTGCATCTAGTTTCTGGCTGCAGGATGAGAGAACGTCTGAGGAACGCATCTGGTTCAGCACTGGCTGGTGTCAGCCAAGAGCTGGCTGCTCTTCTGGGTCTCAGCACCGTGCTCTCCGGGGGTGGGAATGGAGACAGTGGTGTGGCACTGGGCTGCCTTCAGCTTTGTAAGGTAGACTTTCCTGCGTGTTCACCGTGTTATGTCACAGAATTCAAGGATCACTAGAAAGGCAAAAAGAGCAAGCACAGTCTGTCTGTGGGGCTCATGGTCTGACTTGGGAATTATTTCACACCGCTGGCATCACTGTATTTGCCTGTAGTAGGACGGCAGAGATCTCGGCTGATGGTGTCCCACGGACGCCGCTGACTCCTTATGGCGTGGCACGCAGCCGCATTCCCAAACTGAGCACCCACCGGGACTTAGCTGGGCTTTGTGTGGTGAAATGAGGGGGGCAAGACTGGGCCCTGGTCCAAATAGCAGAAGACGTTCTCTGGGCGGTGACCGCTTCCCTCCCCTTCTTTCTGTCACTGGCAGGGCACAGACGACTTGGGAGTCATAGCACAGTGTTTGCAGAAGAATGTTGTGCCCCTCTGAGTGTGAACGCTGGGGACTCAGTTTGGAAGGAGAAAGGAGAGTCTTTTAGGAAGGGACTGTGGCCCCTAAGTCCCACCCCTTTCAGGTTGGTGCAGTCATTTCCCTGGTACTTTCTTGGCCCCGCAGCAGCACTGGCTTAAGGAGGCCCTGGTGCTGTGTTGATGTCTCGAGTTTACTGAATCTGCTCCGTTGCTATGGCAATGCGAGACCTTCTGATGAATTTTTTATATTAAAACACCTAATTAATATATCAAATTTAGTATGCAGAGAAAAGGAAAAAAGAAAGTAAGAGTGCTGTTTAACAAAGTGCCAGGTAAATTTCAACTGATAGGCATAGTTGTGACATATAAGATTGTAAATGTCCTCTGTTCCTTTTAATCCTCGTGGACTCCAGAACCATTTTCCTAATTTGGCAGGTATTTGGTGCATGTACAGAATTCTCTGCATGTCTTTGTCGTGCCAGAATTGGGGGGGCTCCAGTTTTCCTTCCCCTCAGCCCTTCACGTCCTCCCATCCTATCCCTTCTCTGACTTTGGTGAAAAAGTTATTTTGGGGGTTGAACTTGGTTAGGGAGTATTTCTGCTGCTGCTTTGCACCAGAGCTGCGTGGTGTTGAACGAGCCCCTTCATTCCTCTCTGTCTTGGTGTCCTGGTGATACCAAGTGAACCTGAGAGGAGGCTCCGGCGCCTTCCCACTGAGCAGCTGTGCGACCTGGGGGGCACTCGCCTGTCTCAGGGGGTCACAGCGTTGTGTTTCTAGCCTGACGTGGCATTAGCCCACCAGCAGGAAGCAGCTCCTCACTGAGGGGGTTTGCCTTCATCTGTGGAAGGCTGGAGTGGACAGCCTGCCCTGGGTGCCAGGCCGGGCAGGAAGTGAGGCGGGACCAGGGTGCCAGGCCGGGCAGGCAGTGAGGTGGGACCAGGGTGCCAGCCTGGGCATGTAGTGAGGCAGGACCAGGGGCTCCCAGAGTCCTCAAGTCATCTCTTAAAATTAGAAACACCTTTGTTTTTTCCTAATTATAAAAGCATTAAAATGTATGCATTTAGAACCATTCCTTACTTTATGGCATGATATCTGTAACTTTGGCATTGAGATCACAGTGTCACCTCCCAGCCTTTTTCTGGGAATGCAGCCCCAGGTACAGCCGTGGAGAACATTCTCTCTTTGTTAGCAGAAGTGGGATCCTGCTCTGCACGCCAGTTTGCCGTAATGTGCTTGTGGATTCAGCAAATATGTCGCCAGCCTCTTACAGACCTGAGGCATCATTTGTTGGCTGAATTTACAACAGTTCTCAGCCCCAGGCTGTATACTAGAGTCATTCACTGGGCACTCTTAAAAAATGCAGATGCTCAAGCCCCACACCCGAGAACTGCAGGTGAACTGGTGGGGGGACGGGGGGCTTGGTGGGTTGGGGGTGGGGCTCAGGCTTGTCTTCAAGTCCCTCTTGAGTTTTACCAGCAGTCGGGGCTGAGAGTACTGACTCTGCAGTGCTCCTCTGAGCAGCTGTGACGTTCTCTGCTTACTTAGTTTTCTGTCACAGGACAGTGAGGTGTTTCTGTTTTATAAATATCATAAACGATGTATTGATGAACGTCATTGCAGATTTGTCTTTGTGCGCTTAGCATTGTTTCCCTAGGATACATTGTTAGGAATGACATTGCTCAGGCAAAGGGGTCCATGTGAAATACCTTAACACGTGTGGCTGCTCACTTGGTCCCTCCGTGACCGTTGTTTGTGAGTCCTGCTGTCATGGGGTGACCAGGCAGAGGGGAAGCAGGGAGACTGACAAGACAGGGAGGCAGGAGCGAGTGCAGCGGGCGGCAGGAGGCACCCGGAGGGGAGAGAACCAGGAGACCTGCTCCCAGTGGAGCCGGCGGCAAGGGAAAACCCATTTTCACTTGCTCCAGAAGCGGAGGGTTTGATCGCCTTTTCCCCTGAATCCTCTTCAGCTTTAGGTATCAGCAGTGTTTGTACTTTTTGCCAGTCTGAAAGATTAAAAGATGGCACTCGTGCTTTGAGTTTATTTGATTACCAATGAGGTTAATCATCTTTTTACCTTAAGTGTTTAGAGCATTCAGCTCCTAACACATTTCATGTGTTTCCACTCTTTTTGAATTGCCTGCCCGTGCTTGTTAGCAGCGTGTGTCCTGTGTCCCGTGGGATGGCAGCCGCAGGTTCCTCTCGCCCTTCCTGGTAGACAGGCTGAGCCTTCAGCAGCTTCCCTCCCACGTTCCTTGTTTATCTGTTAATGTTGCTACTCGGCTTTTTTCTCTACGGATGTGTTTAATTTGTGTGTGGTCAGACTCATTGTCTGCCTCTGTGGCTGCGTCCAGCCTTGCTGTTATGTGACAGACGTCCTTCCCAGCGTAGTTAATAATAATTTAATTCATAAACCTGCATCTGTACTTTCTTCTAGTGCTTCTGTGGTTTCACTTTTTGTGTTGGAAATTGCAGCCCGTAGGGAGGAGAACTTGACTGAGAGCGAGAAGGCTCTCTCCTTGTGTTAGTTCTCCACTTTTCCGGGGTGAGTGTGGTTAGGATGTTTCCCTGTGTAGAGGTCTGAGGCCCCCGGCAGGCTGCGCCCTTGCTGCTCCTGGCCTGTGGGACTGGTTGCTTGTTGGTGTTGGACCGAGTGTGGCCGTTTCCACACTGGGTGCTGCCGGCCGGTGTGAAGGAACACTCCACTTTCACAACATTCGCCTTGAGTGTGGCCAAGACTTTGCCAGCTCTTGCACATGACTTCACTTCGCTAAATTCTCATTAGTTCTTTTAGCTTTGAAGTTCATTTTGTTGGCTTTCTGGGTGGTCGGTCACGTTGCCTGGGAGTGACTCTAGTGGCCCTGTGATGGCTTTGCCTCAGTCTTTCTTTATGGTGTTGCCGGAGCTCATGGAGCAGAGAAGAGAGAAGGTCCTGAGCCCGGGGTGGGGGAGCTGCTGAGGGCTGGGGACTGCTCCTCCCGCACAGTCGGTGTGGGCGGGTCATCCTTCCAGAGCGTCAGCTTAGCCCTAGTGTGGAAAGACTTCCCAGTCAGGGTGGACTCGCATTTTGGAGGGTGCCCTTTTCCTTGCCTCCTGACCCTGTGAGGCAGGGGTCGGGGGTGGGGGTGTGGCTCTCGGTGTGGCCCAGACACCCGTGCCCCACAGTGCAGGGCCTTGGTGGGCAGAACCTGGTGGCTGCAGAGGCCCCTGGTCTGGGGTGTGGACTGAGGAGGAGGCCTGTGGTCCTGGCCTCCTGCCGGGCACCCCCTCACGTGTTTGCTTCTGGCTTCCCTGGTTCTGGGCCCAGCACCGGCTCTCCTGGGGGCCCTTGGGGCAGCTGTGCAGCTTGACGCCTTTTCTCTTTCCCAGCTGTGAGGCTGCTCTAGCGTGGACTGGGGACCTACTGTCATACTTTTTATGTAACAAATGTCAGCTCTGCGTGCCTATCCATCTGGTTGTGCGTTTTACAAGGCTAAAAATAAGCCGGCTTTTCTTTTAAAACTTGAACCACCCAGCTTTCCACTTGAGAAGTAATGCAAGGATGCATTGGAGGTGATTTTGTTGAGGGATTGATTGTCTCTGTGGTTGAAGCCCAGAGAGACTCCAAGGTGATCTGAGGGAGGCAAAGTCACAGACATGTGTTTCTTCCACATGGGGCTGGGACTGCTCAGAGCAGCCTTCCTGCCTGTCCTGGACCCCCAGTCACCCAGGGCTTGTGAAAATGCCGCAGATCCAGCTGGCCTGGGGAGGGGCCAAGAGCCCACATTTCCAGCTGCCCCCAGGCGGAGCTGGTGCAGCTGGCCCGTGGACATACTTTGAGTACGAGAGCTTAGTGAGTATACAGCCGGTGCATCATGGTGAGTAAGGGCAGGAAACCCGTAGGGTGCTGGTGCCTTGGCCCAGGCTCCCGATTGGCCCGGAGTGGGGATCTCTAACCCCCTTTACCACGGGATTGCCGGTTATCAGAGGGCGCCTCGCCGTGTGGACTCTCTTTTAATCTGCTTCTCCTCCTTCTGTTCCTGTGGGTCCTCTCAAAGGCCCAGCCTTCTCCACATGTGGCTGACGTGCAGCTGATGGTTCACATCCTGCAGTGTCACCCAGCCCAGCAGCCCGCACCGTTTCCTTTACACTGGAATGCGGCGTCTCTCTTCTGACCCAGATCTGAGGCAGGGTAGTCTGGTGTGTCCACTGGCGGGCTCCTGGGGGGTGTGGCCCCGCGCTTTTGGGCAAAGTGTCCTGTGTCCCCAAGCCGACTGCGGGGCCTTGTCTTCTCTGGGGCCCCCCACACCTAACAGGTGCTCCCTGCTATGTCAGGCAGGACCCTCCTAGGGAGGAACCCGGGTTCTGGGCCAGGCCCTGCTGGACCACTCAGAGCAGCTTCCCAGCCTTACTCTTGAGCCCCTCGGCTCTTACATCAAGTAAACGCCTGTGCCCTGTGGCCCTGACCCTGTCTCTTCCTGGTTGGGAGGCTCAGAGCTGAATCTGGGCTCATATTAGTGGAGGACCAGGCCTTCTA
>NC_045442.1:1639086-1640937 GCF_002776525.5 Piliocolobus tephrosceles
TCAGAGCTGAATCTGGGCTCATATTAGTGGAGGACCAGGCCTTCTACTTGGCGTTGGAAGGCTCAGAGCTGAATCTGGGCTCACGTTAGTGAGGACCAGGCCTTTTACTTCGCGTTAGGAAGCCCGGAGCTGAATCTGGGCTCATATTAGTAGAGGACCAGGCCTTCTACTTGGTGTTGGGAGGCTCAGAGCTGAATCTGGGCTCACGTTGGTGGAGGACCAGGCCTTCTACTTGGTGTCGTTTCCCTTCCCAGCCAGATTTTCCTCCTCACCTAAAAAGCTCCGTTGAGCTGTGTGTTTCTCTGAACCTCCCTCCCTCTGCTGTCTGGGTATAACTGGAGATAAAAATAAAATTCTGTGAACCACCATTTCTCCTGCTGCTGCTGACTAATACTTGGGCACGTGGCTAGACCTTGGTCTTCTCAGCCACCCTCCGTGAGCAGGATGCCGCCTTGTTCGGCTCTGGCTGTCAGTGGGGGTGAGTGGCCACCCGGGGTGGCGTCTCTGTGCCTGGAGCACTTCCTTAAATGTCTCCTGCCTGCCCTGGGCATGGGCAAATGGCAGGCCCCTCCCCTCTCCCAATATACAGGCAGACCAACCTGCTGATTGATGATAAAGATCAGAACTTGAGACAGTTTGGGGGGAAGCTATAAGCAATACAATTATTATTATTTTTATGGCACACGTGCTTCATCAGAAAACAGTTTCCTCATTGATTTGAAATCTATTTTAAAAATCAAGGCTGCTGCGGAGATTAGCATGGCTGGGCAGGAGTGCGGATGGAGGTGCTTGCCCTGGCCTAGCTTTGTCCCCCCAAGATTCTATCTAGCCCCATCTCACCCCACTTCTCCACCTGTGAGGAGGGAGCCCCAGGGTCTCTGCTGCGCTTCCTCCTGGGCTCCGGCCCTGCCCATCCTGTGGAAACCCAGCCCGATGTTATTTAAGTTCTGAAGCCAAGGAGATGGTGTAGGTGGGAGTCAGTGTCGCCCCCAATTTATTAAAAATAGGAACTGAGCACATTCCGTTTCTCACAGTGTTTTAGAAAGTTGACTTTGCAAAGGTTTCTCCTCTTTTGAATTCACATCATGACTCTCCGTCCTCCGAACGCAGAAGGCAGAAAGTGTGACAGAGCAGGAGAGAGACGCCTCTGTGTTTGGAATGTCTGCAGGAGTCTAGCACAGGCGTTGCGCGCATTCTGGGGCCTTGGCAAGGATGACATTTGTCTTGTTTTGCCCACGATGCTGGGATGTGAGCAGGAGTCTGCAGGGGTTTTGGTGCCGCCTTCTCCATGCACCTCTGCCTCTCCCTGTGCCAGCACCCTGGGTCCCGTCCTCAGTTACTTTGTGACGTCTGACCTCAGAGCCTCTGTTCACCACCGGAAAGCTGTTCCTGGCGACTCTTGTGCCCAATAATAGGGCTCAGGGTCCTGGCACCGCGTTTCTTAAACGGGGTCCTGTTTGTGCCCGGGGGACGCATTGTTCCAGTTTTCTATTGCTGCGAATAAACTACCCCACACTAGTGACTTGTCAGTCTCCTTGTGGTTTCTCACGATGCTGTGGGCTGGGAATTCGGACGGGGCCTAGCGGGGATGGGTCGCTCTGCTCTGCCTGATGTCTGTGGGACCAGAATGTCCACGGTGGCTCCCTCATCCATGTATGTGTTGCCTGGGCCAGAACGACTCAGAGAGCTGCGGGCTGGTGGAAACCTCCCCAGGGGTCTTGTCCCGGGGTCTCGGTTCGCTCTTGGCTGGTGGATCAGCTGTCCGTGCTGCTGGGTCTTGTCCCGGGGTCTCGCTTCGCTCTTGGCTGGTGGATCAGCTGTCCGTGCTGCTGGGTCTTGTCCCGGGGTCTC
>NC_045442.1:1640947-1641369 GCF_002776525.5 Piliocolobus tephrosceles
GCTGGTGGATCAGCTGTCCGTGCTGCTGGGTCTTGTCCCGGGGTCTCAGTTGTGCTGGTAGATTAGCTGTCCGTGCTGCTTGACAAATTTCCTCAAAGCCTAGTGACCCACAGTGAGCTCTGTCTTGCAGTTGCTGAGTCGGTGATCAGGAGTGGCTTAGCTGGTGAGTCCTCTTGGTGTCTCTTATGAGGCTGCGGTGAAGATAGCAACTGGGGCTGCTGTCACCTGAGGGTTTGACTGGGACTGGAGCGACCACTTCCAGGCCAGCTTCCCCATGTGGGCTCTTGGATGGAGGCCTCTGTTCCTTGCTGAGGGAGCCTCCCCACACACTGCCTAGGTGACCCCACACACAGCACTCAGCTTCTTCCCCAGTGACCCCACGCACGGCGCTCCGCTCCCCGGTGACCCCACGCACGGCGCTC
>NC_045442.1:1641379-1665544 GCF_002776525.5 Piliocolobus tephrosceles
CCCCACGCACGGCGCTCCGCTCCCCGGTGACCCCACGCACGGCGCTCAATTCCCCGGTGACCCCGCACATGGCGCTCCACTCCGTCCCTCCCCAGCAAGCTGAGCAGGAGGGTGAAGCCGCAGCGAGGATCTGAGCCCCAGGCTCCTTGCACTGCGTTCTGTTAGGAGCAAGTCACCAAGTCCAGCTCATCCTTAGGGGAGGGGAGCTGGACCCCACTTCGGAAGGGGCTGCCATAGGACCCGTGGACGCATCTCACACCACCACAGCTGTCCTCAGAGTCTCGGCTTCTTCTGCCCGCTGGGCCCCTCATTGGGGCAGCAGGAATTCCTGATGGGCCCCAGGGCGCCCACAGACGCAGAGAAGAAGATGCCTGCTTAAGGCTTAGGCCTGGGCTGGCATCGTGTCACTTTGACCCCCTTCTGCTGGTTGGAGCCAGTCACAGGCCCAGCTCAGGTTCAGGGGAGGGACCACACAGGACGAAGTCTCTGCATCTGGGGGTGGGCTAGGGCTGCTGCGTTTCAGCAGGGCTGTTGGGAAGAGCTGGACATGGAGCTGGGAGAGCAGGGATGAGTTGGAAGCGTGACCTTCGGGGAGTGGTGCCGCTGCCTGCCACCTGCCGGCATCACAGGAGTTCTGTCTCAGCCGCCTCTAACCCCAGTTTAGCCAAGTGGCCAAGCACTCTCCAGTGTACCCAGGTCGCTGCTGCAAAGCCCCGAGACCCCAGGAAACACAAAGCATCTTCTGAGCTTTGAAACTGAAAGATCTTGGAGGGGAGGCTGTTTGTACTTGAGAACAAACAAATAGGAAGTTGGAGTGGAGTTAACATCCTCCTGAATTTGGAAAATAAAGCCCCAGGGGCCAGGCCGGTGTGCACCTGCTCCTGGACGCGGGGTGGGCTCCTGACTATGGGGGCTTTGCTGGGGAGTCTTGGAGCTCTGGCTCAGGGCTTCCTGCACTGCCCCTGAAGGACACACCTGTGACTGTGCCAGGGTCTTTGTTTTTTTTTTGCCCCCAATTCTTTTTCCTTTTTCTTGTAAACATCAGTCATCTTGTGTTTCTGAAGTGACGTTTTATCTCCAAAGGCAGAAAAGATAATCTGTAAAGTTAGCACGTGACTGAAAGAGGGAAAAAGATGAAATAGGAAGAAAGATACAAAGGAAAAGGGGAGGAAAAAAATCTGTTCTGAAGAAAGGGTTGGACCCTGGGACCCCAGCCCCAGAGCGTGTGGCCCAGCTAGTACCGGGGCTGGCGTGGCCCCTGGTGGGGCTGGGAACTGTAGGTGGCAATTGGAAAACCCGGGGTGGGCTAACCGTGAACAGCCACAGCAGGCCCTTTGGTGGATATTCAGGGTCTGCTGGCAGCAGGGGTGGAGGCATGGGTAGGTGGCAGTGAGGACTGGCTGCCCTGGACACACTGGGGATGGTCACGGAGGAGGGGCCGGGGCGGGTCCTGCAGAGGGTGCGGGGTGGGGGCCCAGCAGGAGGGGAGTCCTCTGTCATTGGGTCTTGGTGCCCCTTCCCCAGAACCACAGCAGCCAGAGGCACAGGAAGTAAGCTGTGACCGTCACCTGCCCGGAAGCTGCACCTGCTCGGGCACCACAAGGAAACAAAAGGTGAAAGGGGTGGTGAGTGGTGGGAGAGGACACTGGGCAGAGCCGTGCCCAGGCCTTGGCCTCTGTCTGCGCGACATCTGCCTCCTTGTCTTTGGGCTGCCTCTCCTTCCCTGCACCCCCTGCCGTGGCCTCCTCACTGGCCCTGACACTCCTTTCCAGAGCTGCAGAGGCTTTTGGCGTCCTGGAGGGCACAGGCCTGTGAGTCCTGCCTCTGTGGCCACCGTGCCCTGGGGTCGCCTGGGACATCTGCTTCCTGCCGGCTGACCGGTGTCGTTACTGACAGCGGCCCCTTTCTCTCTCCAAGTGGCCTGGTTTGGATGATAAATTGTGTGGTTGCCCTGTGTAACCACCAGATGCTGTGCCAGAATGATCTTTCTTCTTTTATAGCTTTTTATTATATAATGAAAGTGACAAGAAAAAAAATTAAGAAATCCAGCATCTTATGTAATCTCAGCACTGATAAAACAACCATTTGTAGTTTTTCATATGACCTCCCAATTCATACTGGAAAACATGCAAAAATCTGTGTTGTCACCTTTTAAAAGTTCTTTTCCTAAAAAACTTATTCCAGGATAGTTTAGATTTATAGAAAAGTTGTGAAGCTGATACAGAGAGTTCCCATGTTCCCCAAACCCAGTTTCCGCTCACGTTACCATCTTGCATTAACTGGGTACATTTGTCATACTAGAGGACCAGTATCAACACTTTGTTATGAACTGAAGTCCACACGGGATTCAGACTTCCTCAGTTCTTCCCTAGTGTCCTTTTTCTGTCCCAGGATCCCATCCAGATCCCGTGTTACGTGAGTCTCCAGGCACCTTAGTCTCCCCCGTGCTGTGACAGTTTCTCAAATTTGCTTTTTATGACTTTGACAGTTTGAGGGGCACTGGTCAGATGTGTTGTAAAATGTCCTTTAACTGGGATTCGTCTGATGTTTCTCTCAGGATTGTGGGTCTTTGGGAGGAAGACCACAGAGGTAAACGCCATTCTCGTGACTTCATAACGAGACGACATGCTGTCCACACACCTCCTTGCTGATGCTGGCCTTGTCACTGGTGACGTGTCTCCACCATGATGTCCCATCTCCCCCTTTTCGACACTGCCCTGCCTGGAAGGACGGCACCATACGCAGCCCACACTGGGTGTGGGGGGCAGTTGTGGTCCCCTCATCAAGGGGGCTTATCTATATACGTTATTCAGAATTCTTCTTTTTTAGATGGAATCTCGCTCCGTCGCCCGGGCTGGGGTGCAGTGGCACAACCTCGGCTTAGTGCAGCCTCTGCCTCTGGGTTCAAGTGATTCTTTTTCCTCAGCCTCCCGAGTAGCTGGGATTACAGGCAGGCGCCACCACACCCAGCTAATTTTTGTATTTTTAGTCGAGACGGAGTTTCGCCATGTTGGCCAGGCTGGTCTCTAACTCCAGACCTCGTGATCCGCCCACCTCGGCCCTGCAAAGTGCCAGGATTAGAGGCGTGAGCCACAGCGCCTGGCCTGGAATTCTTCTGCATAGATTTGTCTCTTCCTTGGCATTAATTTTGTTACCCTGTCATTGATTTCACTGTGGACTCGTGGGTGCTGGTTTTACACGTTGGTTGTAATCCATCATTACTTTGGTTTCTTGGTCACCTCGTCCCAGTCTGGCCACTGGGAGCTGTCTGTGGCCCTGGCTCCTTCGACACCCCTTCATCGGTGCTTTTGTTGTTGTTATTGTGAGTTTCTGGTCACTTTCTTACTTACGTTTGGGCATCGCAGGCTGCTGCAGGCTTACCCCGTGTTTCGTTACCCAGCCCTACAACTGGCCTTTTCTCCAAGGATCCGTGGTTCCTTTGTTAGGAGGATGGTGTTAGGCACTGAGCTCTGGGTCCCAGTGTGCTCCTAGCTCTGGAGGGACAGTGACCTTTTTAAAGTACAAAGCCCATGGTGTCACTGCTGGCTGAAGACTCTTAGCTTTTCCTGTCACTTTGTTCGCTCAGCTTAACATGTTTTCCGTGCACCTGCTCCATGCACTTCCGGTGGGCGTGTGAATTGACAGGCCTCCTTTGGAAGCTGTTTCTCTGGGTTTACTGAAGTGGCACAGTTCACACTGAGGGGGCAGAGGCCATTGACATCTGGAGCTGTCCTGGCTCTGCTGGCCGGACCTCAGTGTTCCCCTGTGGACCCCACATGATTTCACAGAACACCCGCATCATACAGGGGCAGGACAGATCAAGACAAAACAAAGCCACCACACGTGGCCGCTGCGGGGCCTGTGGCCTGTCTCCGTGGTTAGGACCTCTGGGGAAGGGGAAGGAAGGCACTGCAGGGCTCTGGAATCCGGAACCTGGAGCGCTGGGGAAGAGCTGTCCACGGTGCTGGCCCTGGGTAGGGGCTGGTGCACCGACCCGTGCCCCGATCAGAGGCTGAGCTGTTGGCTGTGGATGGTGCGAGGTCAATGGCTGATAGCTGTGTCTACGCCTAGCTGGAGCTCCCCAGGGGCTAAGAGCGAGCCACACATGTTCGTGTCCCCAGAGTGGAGAAGGGCACCAGGCATCACATGGCGCTTGGTGTGTGGCTGTTGAGTGAATAAGCAACATGCTTTATTTCCTGTGCTGCGAAAGCATCAGCCCACAGCCCTATTTCTTAGCCCTCCATTTTCAGCAAAACTCAAACTCACTCACTCCCTGCCGTCTGCAGGCCTCCCCTCCAGTTCTCCCAAAACCCACTGGAGCTGGGATCTGCCCCGCCTGCTCCAAAGCAACCTTGGGGCGGCCCCTCCCTGTGGCTGTGCTCTGTTCCCTGCCTTCCTTGGCCTCGACCTGTGGCAGGGTCTGATGCTCCTGACCCCCAACCCCCTTCCCCGTGCCCCCTCCATGTCCTCCTTGGCGGGTCTCCCTCGTCTCTGACTTCGACTCTGCCATGCTGGGGCCTCGGGGCTCTTGTCCCTCCCGCTCCACCCACAGGCCGGTGATCTCGTGGTTCAAATACTATCTTTATGGCAGCAACTCCCAATTCCTGTCTCCAGCTGGGACCTGTTTCCCACGTTCCAGGCTTTTCCGTCCACTCTCTGACTGGACATTGCCACTCGAGTGTCTCAGTTCAGCAGGTTCAAATGCGAGCACTGATGCCCCACGCCGGCCCTGCCTGAAGGCCCCTGCGTGTGCCCACCTCTGGTCTCCCTTGGGGGCCCCTTCCCTCGTGCCCGCAACCATTGGGTGTTCTCTTGGCTCTCCCCGCCGAAGGGCTCCCTCTGCCTTGGCTCCTTCTGCATTCCCAGTGCAGCTCCGCCCCGGCTCTGGCAGGACTTCCTCGGGGCTGCCCCCTGTTCCCGAGGCAGTGGCTGATGTGCCCAGGCTGCTGGACCTCCCGCCTGCTGGGCTCCTGGTTCTGCTCTTCAGGCCCAGGCTCACCACATGCCTGGCTGTGTGATCTCCCCAACCCCCCTCTGGCCCTGCCTGCCCTGCGTTCCCTCCGCTGCTTCTTAAAGGAGCTCTGCCCGTGGCACCCTCCGTGTGCCTGGCCGGCTGCCTCGCTCCCCGGCCCAGTCTGGGTGGCAGACGCTCTGCAGTAACAGCCACCCCAGGCCAGTGGCTGAGGATGACAGGGCCTTCATTCTGCTGCCTGCTCTGTGTCCCCATGAATCCAAGGGAGGGCTTGGCTCACTGTCACCCTGGCCCGTGTGAAGGTGCAGCCACCAGGAGCTGGAGTGGGAGGAGTGTTCTGAGACGTCTTTTGCTGGCGACGAATTGCCTGCCCTGGCCTGAGAGCGGCTCACAGCTTGCTGGCCAGGACAGTCACTTGGCCCTGGGCCATCTCAGAGCCAAGAGGGGAGCCCACCAGGTGCTGGGCCTGGGTGGAGGGACCGTAAGAGCAGCGATGGCTGCCCCATCCTCCTCTCAGCCAGGCCCACTCTGAGTCCTGCCCCAGACCCCTGGCCCCGGGCCTCTCTTGGCTCTTCCTCAGCGCTTCCCTCCCCGCACATATGCATGTGCTGCACTGACCTCCCTGCATGTGCTGTGCCCCCCGACTTGCTGATGTTTGCTGTTCACTGCTCACCTCCGGGTCAGCCTCTTTCCCTGCACGTTGCATGGGGCAGGTTTCGTCGCCTTGGCTCAGTCTTGTGTCCTGAGTGACTTGTAGCACTTGCAGCACTGAGTCAGGAGGGGGATGTCTGCATGGGGAAGAGAGGGGAGAGGAACCAGGGAGGGACTGGCAGCAGCCGCGGGGCTCGGGGAGAGGGACCAGGGAGGGACTGGCAGTGGGCCGCCGGGCTCAGGTACCATCTCCAGAGGGCGGGAGGTTGGCAATCTGATGCCCTTCCTCACACCTTTCTTATAGAAGAGCTCCAGGGGGTGGTGTCAGCCAGGCCTCTGAGAGTGGCTTCCCAGGGTCAGGTGTCTTTTTTTCGATAATTCCAGGGCCTGCTTTGGGTGGGGGTCTTGCATTGGGTGCCCCTCAGAGCACATGGGCTGTCACTGGGGATCTGTGGATTAGTCTGTATGGATATGAGCACAAGTGTGGGAGTGCATTAATATGGAAGCGTGTGTGCATGCACGAATGTACCAGTGTGTGTGCATGAGCATGTGTGTGAATGTGTGTGCATGCATGCGTGTGTTTATGTGTGCATGAGCGTGTGAATGTGTGTGCATGCATGAATTGTTTACGTGTGTTTGTGTGGATGAATACATCAGACTGAGTGTGGATGAGTGTGTGACTGTGTGGGTGAGAGAGTGTGTGTATCGACATGCATGTGGTGAGTGTGTGAGCATTGAGTGCATGGACGGAGAGGCAGAGGCTGATACCCAGGCCCTTGGTGGCAGTGAGGGGACACTGTCTGGCTGATGCATGGTCCTGGGGGTGCTTGCGAGGGCTGGGCTTGGGTTCCTGGGCTCAGAGTGTGCTGCACTGGCTGTCTACTCCTCGTGGAGGTGCCTGTGGTGGCACTGGATGTCCAGGGTGGCAGTCTGCCTCCAATGTCCTTGCTCTTTGTGACTTTAGGGAGTAGCTGAAATGTTGAGGCCCAGTGCTGACTGGGATCTGAGGCCTGTCCTGGGAGGTGCTCAGTCCCTGTAGGAACCTTGGGCCCCTGCAAGGAAAGCCTCCAGGTCTATAGAGGGTGGGAAGTGAAGGCTGTATGGCCACGTGTGAACCTCACTGCAGTGCTCTTCTTCCCCGCTCCTCACTGGTGTCTGAGAGGGAGGGGAGACACACTGCCTCCCGCTGTCAGCATCAGGCTTGCCGGGGCAGGAGGTTAGGAATGGCCATCTTGTGCACACAGGTGGACATGGAGGCCATGTGGTCTGTGTCCTTCAGCTCTGCAGCCTGAGGGTCTTCAGTGCAGGACGACAGGCATATCAGAGCCAGGGTGGGGGGCATGGGGTCTCTGGGACCTGAAGGTTCTCTCCCGAGGCCTGTTGCATGAGCCCCGTGGCTCTGCTTGAATGCTGGCGTAGCTCAGGCTCAGCGTTCCCGCAGGAGTTTGGATGCGTGAAAGATGGTACCTGGTGTGATTCTAAACTCAGGCTTGCAGAGGGGTGCTCTGGAAGGCTCCTGGCCCACCTCCATTGGGCGGGCTGGCATCTTATGGGCACAGCCCTTCTTCCCACTAGGTGGCCTGGGCTCTGCAGGTGACCATGCCTCTGGGCTTTGTTTGGCATAGCTTGACCATGGGCTTCTTTCTTCCAAGGCCACGAGGAGGTGTCCACAGGGCTCTTGGGTCTTCAGAAAGCAGAGCCCCGTCCTCACAAGGATGACACACATCTCGGACCGAGAACATCTGAGGGGACAGGGTCACCCACAGCCAGTGGAGCCCGTCCTTTCTGTGGACCTGTGTGGCATGTCCAGGGGCCCAGTGCAGTGGATCTCAGGAAACCTGTGCCAAAATGAACTCGCATTCCTTTAATTAAAAAGCTGTAATGCTCCAGAGACTATAAGCCAGCTCAGCCACTGCCAAGCTAATTGGAAGATTCAGAAAATTTCCGTTAATTACACTTGCCCTCCAGTGGTTTCTTCTCTTCTACATGCAGTTGCTGTGTTGATTTTGTCTTTTCAACGTACAAACAGTGAGGTCCCACAGCTGTGAGGGCTGTTACCAGAATGCAGGAGAGAGCTGGAAGGGAGGCAGGGGAGAACCGAGGCAGCAGAAGCCGGTGGAAGACTGGCTGTGCCTCTCCTGCCCTGTTTCCCTTGGGTTGCCCTGGAGGTGGCCCTGGGTGTGGCAGTTCTGGATGGGTGGCCCTGGGTATGGTGGGTCTGGATGGGTAGTGCTGGACATAGTGGCCCTGGGCTTGGTGGGTCTGGGTGTGGTGACCCTGGTTGAGTGGCCTTGAGCATGGTAGTCCTGGGCATGATGGCCCTGGATGTGGTGGCCTTGGGTATGATGGCCCTGGGAGGGTGGCCCTGTGAGCAGCAGTAGAGCCACCTTGGGCCCTCAGGGCAGCAGTGCCCAGCGCTCCAGGGCTGTGGTCAGGAGGGTGTCTCAGGACACAGCATGCTGGACACTGGCTTGGTTTTGGCATATCCTCCTGGGTAGTGCTGGGGACCTTAGCTTCTCAGGGGTCTCTTGGAATCCATCCTCATAAACGTCAGAACAGTCAGATGATCTGGCCAAGAGGATCTGGCTTTGTGTTTGGAGATGTCATTCTCCTGTGAGCATGCATGGACACACACGTGCACAGTGATCGCATCCTCTCTAGGTACTACCTGCTGCAGGCACACGTCTCTCTCCTTTGCAGAGAAAGCCACGCGGGCAGGGGCGGGTCATGTTCGCTCTGGACTCCATATTGTCTTGCACATGTAAGTGCTCAATAAATGCTTAGATTTTTTTTTTTTTTTTTTTTTTTGAGACGGAGTCTCGCTCTGCCCCCGGGGCTGGAGTGCAGTGGCCGGATCTCAGCTCACTGCAAGCTCCGCCTCCCGGGTTCCCGCCATTCTCCTGCCTCAGCCTCCGGAGTAGCTGGGACTACAGGCGCCCGCCACCTCGCCTGGCTGGATTTTTTTTGTATTTTTTGGTAGAGACGGGGTTTCGCCATGTTAGCCAGGATGGTCTCGATCTCCTGACCTCGTGATCCGCCTGTCTTGGCCTCCCAAAGTGCTGGGATTACAAGCTTGAGCCACCGCGCCCGGCCTAAATGCTTAGATTTAACTTAACTGGGTAGAGAGAGGAAGTGGATGAGTCAACGTGAAAGGGAGCTGGGCACATGGAAGTCGGGCTTTTTGACCATGAGTGTTGCACAAGGCTGTGTCTCCCTTAGGGAGTGTACTGCAGTGTCCAGCAGGCAGGCATGGCCCAGCCCTGCTCTCCTTTCTGGCTGGGTCCTGGGATTCTTCGTGGGGTCTATGGTGGAGGCATCTGCTGGCCCATAGGATGGCCAGCTGGTATCTTAGAGGCACAGCAGAATCTCTTTGGCAGGTGTGGCCAAATCTGATTGCTGTTGGATGACCATACAGTTATCAAGAAAATTATGCGTCCGAGGTTGGCAAATAATGGGCATTTCCAAATGTAATAAGTTTGGGTGTTGGAACATTTGCATTTTCCTGATGACTGATGATATTGACGACTCTTTCATGTGCTTATTGAACATTGCAATGGACCGAATGTTTGTGTCCCCACCCACATTCATATGTTGAGATCCACCCTCCAGAGTGATGGTATTAGGACCTAGTGCCTTTGGGAGGTATTTAGGTGGTAAGGGTGGAGCCCTTTTGAAGGGGATTAACGCCTTTGTAACAAGGGACCCCAGAGAGCTCTCTCACCACCTTTCTTTTTTTTTTTTTTTTTTGAGACGGAGTCTGGCTCCGTCGCCCAGGCTGGAGCGCAGTGGCCGGATCTCAGCTCACTGCAAGCTCCACCTCCCGGGTTTACGCCATTCTCCTGCCTCAGCCTCCCGAGTAGCTGGGACTACAGGCGCCCGCCACCTCGCCCGGCTAGTTTTTTGTATTTTTTAGTAGAGACGGGGTTTCACCGTGTTAGCCAGGATGGTCTCGATCTCCTGACCTCGTGATCCGCCCGTCTCGGCCTCCCAAAGTGCTGGGATTACAGGCTTGAACCACCACGCCCGGCCTCACCACCTTTCTACCCTGTGAGAACATGGAGAGAAGACAGCTGTTTATGAGCCAAGAAGTGGGCCCTCACCAGACTGAGTCTTCCAGTGCTTTGATCTTACACTTCCCAGCCTCTAGAGCTGTAAGAAATAAATCTTTGTTGTTTGAGGAACCAAGTCTATGGCAATCTGTTATAGTAGCCTGAACCGACTAAGACAGTTATTTGTAAGGCTTACTTTGTGAAGTGTCTGTGCACGTCTTTAGCCCATTTCTGTGTGTGTTTTATTAAGTCGTAGGAGTTCTATAACGATTCTGTATTCAATCCTTTGATGGATAGATGCACCGTATTTTCTTCCAGTTTATGGCTCACCCATTCGTTTTCTCAGTGGTCTCTTTTGATGAGTAGTCTGTGTCTCCTCTAAGAAATCTTTGTCTATCCTAAACTCAAGTTTAGGTTTAAGATATATTTCAAATTAATTTTTGTGCAGAGTGTGAAATGGGGGTAGAGATTCATTTTTCCATGTGGATATCCATTTATTCCAGCATCATTCGTTGAAGAGACTTAACTTTCCCCATTGGATTACCTTTGTACTTTTGTCAAAAACCAGTATGTTTGGTTCTATTTTTTTTTCTTTCTTGTTACTGGAAACACACTGTCTTGATTGTTGTAGCTTTAAATGAGACTTTTATGTCCTCCAACTTAGTTCATTTCCCAAAATTGTTTCAGCAACTCTGGATCCTCTGTATTTCCGTATAAATTCTGAATATAAACTTGTCAATTTATACATACAGAAGCCTGCCAAGATGTTGATTCAGATTGTGTTTAAAAATATAACTCAATTTTAGGGAGGCTGGACATCTTAATAATAACTAGTTTTTCAATCCATGAACATGGTACCTCTCCCATTTATTGAGGTCTTTAATTTCTCTGAGCATGGGTTGTAGTTTTCAATATACTAGTCTTGTACATCTTAAATTTACCCCCAAGTAATTTTTGTTTGTTTTATGCTACTGTAACTAGCATTATTTTAGTTTTATGTAAACATTTTTTATTGCTGGTGCATAGAAATATGGTTAGTTTTTAAAATCAGTTTTATTGAAGGCTAATTTACATAAAATAAAATTCACCCATTTTAAGGTTGAGATTTAATGAGTTTTGACAAAGGCATACAGTCACATCACCACCACTGCAATAAAGGTGTAGATCATGTCTGTCACCCCAGAAAGTTCGCCCTTGGCCCTTTACAGGCAGCCCAGCTCTGGGTTGGAGTTGGCTACACCGGCTCACAGGACCCAATTCCACATCTTTGTCTCATGCCTCTTCAGTTCTTAATGGTGGTTTTGGAGAAAGAAGTTTTAAATTTTGATGAAGTTCAGTATATCATCAATTTCTTCCTTTATGGTTTGATCTTTTTGTGTTCTTTCTAAGAAATCTTCGACCAACTCATGGTTGCAAGAATTTCTTTCCTGTGTTTTCTTTTGGAAGTTTTATAGCTGCTAATTTTTGTTTGTTTCACATGAGGTGAGGGTTGAGGATTTTTTTCCCTCTTCTTCCCTCCCCCACTCTTCTCCTTTTTTTAATCTGGATGTTTTTACAGTCCAGCACTATTTGCTGAAATGACTACCGTTTCCTCTTTGTATTACCTTGGCACTTTTTTTTTTTTTTTTTTTTTTTTGGGAAAAAAAGGAGCTTATAATTGTGGGTTTGTTCCTGAACGTTATTCTTTTTCTCTTGACCTGTATGTCTGTCTTTACTCCAGTACAACACTATTTATTACTACAGCTTTGTAAGTCTTGGAAGCAAAACCCCAGTTTTGTTTTTTCTCAGAATTATTTTGGCTATTCTAGATTTTTGCTATTTTATCCCAGTTTGTCAATTTCTGTAACTCATTAGTATCATTTGTACTCTTCTGGAGGAGAGACTGATTGGGATTGCACTGAAACTATAGATCAATTTAGGGAGAATGGATCTCTTGAAAATTGAGGTTTTTTGGCCAGACGCGGTGGCTCACGCCTGTAATCCCAGTACTTTGGGAGGCTGAGGTGGGCAGATCACCTGAGGTCAGGAGTTTGAGACCAGCCTGGCCAACATGGAGAAACCCTGTCTCTGCTAAAAATCACATTAGCCGGGTGTGGTGTTACACGTCTGTAATCCCAGCTACTTGGGAGGCCGAGGCAGGAGAATCACTTGAACCTGGGAGGTGGAGGTTGCAGTGAGCCGAGATCGTGCCACTGTACTCTCTAGCCTGGGCAACAGAGTGAGACTGTCTCAAAAAAAAAAAAAAAAAATTGAGGTTAGGGTTTTGTTTCATTTTGTTTTGTTTTGTTTTGACTGAGTCTGGCTCTGTCACCCAGGCTAGAGAGTACAGCGGCACGATCTCGGCTCACTGCAATCTCCGCCTCCTGGGTTCAAGCAATTTTTTTGCCTCATGCCCAGCTAACTTGTATTTTTAGTAGAGACAGGGTTTCAGCATGTTGACCAGGCTGGTCTTGAACTCCTGACCTAGTGATCCGCCTACCTCAGCCTCTCAAAGTGCTGGGATTACAGGTATGAGCCACTGTACCCAGCCAAAAATTGAATTTTTTAATCTATAAATCTGTGGCAGTTGGGACATTTTATTTTGGTCTTCTTTAATTTTTCTCAGCACCATTTCCTAACTTTCAGTGTGCAAGTGTTGCAGATATTTTGTTAAATTTATCCCCACATATTTTATGCTTTTTTAAAAAATGAAATCTATTGCTTATATTGTCTTTGTATTCTCTAGCCTTGCTTAAACTCACTCAGAACTTCCATTATCATATTTTTAGATTCTTGAGGGTTTCTCAAATCATCTGTGAATAAAGACAATTTTGCTTCTTTCTTTTAAAACTTTCTACCTCATTGCACTGTCTGGGATCTCCAGCACAATGAGTAGAAATGAGAGCAGACATTCTTGCTGTTTTCCGGTCTTAGGGGGAAAGCATTCAATATTTTATTATTAAGTATAATGTTAGCTGAGCCTTGTCATAGATCAGATAGAGGACATCTCCTCCTCTTAGTTTGCTGAGTTTTTTATATTTTTAATTTTTAACAGTTGTTGAATTTTGTCAAATGCTTTTTCTTCTGTATTTGTGGACATGATTTTTCTCTCTTATTTTGTTTGTGTAATAAGTTACATTGATTGGCTTTTGAATATTATACCAACTTTTCATTTCTAGATTTGTTTTTATGTATTACTGAATTCAGTTTTCCAGTATTTCATTAATAATTTTCACATCTGTGTTCGTTAGGGATATTAGTCTGTGTTTTCTTTCCTGCAGTGTCCTTGTCTGGTTTTGACATCAGGCATGTGCTGGCCTCACAAAATGAGTTGAGAGGTGTTCTCTCCTCCTCAATTTTCTGGAAAAATATGTGTAAGGTTGGTGGTGTTTTTCCATTAAATGTTTTCTAACATTCACCAGTGATGCAGTTTGACCCTGGAGCTTCCTTTGTGTGAATATTTTAATAACGAGCTCAAATTCTTGAGGAGATACAGGATTTTTCAGATTTTCCATCTCTTCTTGTGTTAGTTTTGATAATTTGTGTCTTTCAAGGAATGGGTTTTGTCCATTTCTTCTAAGCTGTTGAGTCTGTTGTATGAAGTTGTATTTACCTTTTTTTTTTTTTTTTGAGACGGAGTCTTGCTCTGTCGCCCAGGCTGGAGTGCAGTGGCACAATCTCGGCTCGCTGCAAGCTCTGCCTCCCAGGTTCACGCCATTCTCCTGCCTCAGCCCCCTGAGTAACTGGGACTACAGGCACCCGCCACCATGCCCGGCTAATTTTTTGTATTTTTTTTTTAGTAGAGACGAGGTTTCACTGTGTTAGCCAGGATGGTCTCGATCTCCTGACCTTGTGATCCGCCTGCCTTGGCCTCCCAAAGTGCTGGGATTACAGGTGTGAGCCACCGCACCTGGCCAGTATTTTCCTTTTAATGTCTGTAGTGATTCCGCCCTTTTATTCCTTACATCAGTGTTTTGCGTTTTGTTTCTTGTCTGTAATAGAGGGGAATGATATAATCTATCGCTATGTCTGTTGGTTAGTCTATTCCTTCCTTTCATTTTGTCTATTTTTGCTCCATATATTTTGGGTTGTTATTGGGTGCCTTCACATTTAGGGTTGGTGTCTTTCTGATGATTAAATCTTTTAGGAAAATGTTCCTCTACAAATTGGTCAAATATCCCTTGGTTCAAAGTGTCCTTTGATACAGTCACTTAACTTTATGATCAGTGTTTTCACGATGTATCATTTTCCACCCTTTTCCTTTCTTAACCTGTGTCTTTAAATAGGAAATATATATCTTTTTAAAATGTCATATAGTGGTGTCTTGCTTTTAAAAATAAATACAGTCTGAAAATATCTGCTCTTTAATTGGAATGTTAGCGTCATTATGATACTGTTTTCCTTAAGTCTACAGTGTTGCTAATTTTCTCTGTGTGTCCATCTGTTAATTGTTTATCATCAGTCTCCCAGGGTGAGAATGTAGACTCCTGAGGGTGGGGACATTGAGCTCCTTGTGGAGCTCCACAGGCAGATGTGGGAATGTGTTCTAGGTCCATGCCTGGTCTTTGGACAGAAATGGGAATGTGTTCTGGGTCCATGCCTGGTGTTTGGACAGATGTGGGAGTGTGTTCTGGGTTCATGCCTGATCTTTGGGCAGGTGGTTCCCAGGGCTGCGGCTCTGTTCTGAGGCGAAAGCCCCTTGCAGTCGATGCTGCTGGGGGCTCTGTGGGTTTCATGGGTGCTCAGAGTCCCTGTGGAGCCTGGCAGGGTGAAATGCTGCCCCTTCAACCTCACCTGCCCCTGTTCTCCACCTTGATGCCGCCTCCTACTCTGTCCGTCTCCTGTGGGGCTTCCCCTGGGGCCCAGCAAGCCGCTGTGGACCCTGCAGACCTCAGGCATGGGTGGATGCGGGGCCTGTGGTTGGCGTCTGCTCTTCACCACCATCCTCCTGTGGTCCACGTGCCCTTTCAGTTGGCCAGCTCAGCTTGTGGTTGGTCAGAGGCTGTGGGATGCACTTAAAGGCCTCAGCAGCAAGTCCTGGTATTTGGAGAGTCTGTGACAGAGAAGGGCACATTCCGTGGCCAGACAGGTGCCGATTCTGTGCCATCGTGTGCTTCCCTCCGACCATTGGGCGGGGCTGTACCCGTCTTCTCCTTTGGGGCCCCTGGACTTTGGATGGGGTGGGGCTGGACTCAGGGAGGCCTCCCGGGCAGTCTGGGGTGGCTCTTCCCAGCAGAGCGTAGGCAGAAGTGGAGCCACAGCCAGCCCTGGGGGTGGAGGAGGAGGCGACAGCTGTGTTTCAGTCTCAGCCGCAGCAGAGTCAGACGTGTCGGCACCACGTGTTCCCTCCTCTTAGCGCTGGGGTCATCTCCATGACAGCCCACGGCCTCTCCCTGCTCCACTCCTCGGCTCTGCAGCAAATGCTGGACCCCCAGGTGTACCCCAAACCCGGGCCCAGACCTGCTCCTGCTTGCAGGTCACAAACCGTGCCCCTCGTTGGCCTCCTGTGCCGAGGCAGATGGCCGCCTGGAGGGAATCTGCCTTTCTAGAGGCTGGAGCCCTCCCCACTGCTCATCTGCCGGGAGCCTGGTCCCCATGGCACCCCCTCCCAGTGAGTGCGTCCAGGATCCTGCCTCTGCTGGTCTCACGGTGAGGGGGGCATGGATGCCACTGGACCTTCACAGCCTTGTCTGTGTTCTGCCAACACCTTCATGGCCTGTTTGCTCCTCTCAGATTTCACAGGGCAGGTTGTGCCATTTTTTCTTTTAACTTATCCGTGTTATAGTCCTCCCCGGAGCCACTGACCAGCGTATTGCTCTGTCCTGAAAACCGTTTTGCTGGAGCATCTTCTGGCAGCACTCACAGAGTGAGATGGCGGAGAGGCCTGGTGCAGTCCCTGGGGCCTGGGGCCTCAGCCAGCCTCCCGCTGGGTCTTAGCCACCATGGCCCTGAGGTACACACTCCTGTCCCTGCTCTGCCTGGTCACCAGAGCCTCCTCTGCTGCCCCGGGTTGGCTGCATGGGGTGGGGTCTGCCTTGGTGGTGGCCCTTTTGTGGACAGGACCCCTGGGAACGTGATCTGTGCAGCCTTGGCCCGAGAACACAGCAGGGCCAGCCTCGCCGACCCCAGCCTCAGAGGAGCTGGGACGGGAAATGACAGCGCCCCCCGCCTTCTGATCAGCAGAGTTGCTGTAGCCTGTGCTGTGTTTTCTCCAGAGAAACCACTTCTTCCCTTCACTCCAGCAGCTAATAGGGTGCACAGTCACTCCTGGCCAGTTCCCCAGAGGAGTGGCTGCTGGGGGCTAAGACGTTTAACTGGTGGCCCCAGCCTACTCGGGCAGCTGGGTGATCGGGTGCTCCGTGTCGGCTTCCTTAACGGCAAGCTGACTTCGTCATTGTTGTTATTATTATTTTGTTGTTATTTCTTTTTTTAAGTGGGGGTTTCAGTGTGGTGTTTAGTATGTCACTTCTGGCGAAGCCGTGGCTGTGGGTGAAATAAGTGAACTGCGGAAGGACAGGCACAGGTACAGGTGGGCACAGGCACAGGTGGGTAGCTGACGCCCGGCACTGCCCTCTTCATCAGCCACCAGCAAACTGCAGGAAACCACCCAGGAGCTGTCTCAGAGAGGACTTGATTCCAGTTCCAGCAGCCACTCCGGACAGCCTGGGGAAGCTGGCGTGGCCAGCTGGGAGTGTGGCAGGGATGGGCACTGTGAGAGCCGCGGTGGGCGGCTGCGAAGCCTCTTGGGCACGGTGTGGGCTGGTTGGCACACCTTGGTCCTACACCGGGCATTTTCAGCACATCCGCTCTTCCCAAGTGTAGCGTGGCTGCTGAGTGTTACACAATTTAGAACTTCCCTGCCCAGCACCTGTCGCCCACCCCCGGAGCCGCTGGGCTGCTGCCTGGCCAGCTGGCGGCTCTGCCTCCAGGCCGGGATCAGGGAGGCACCTCCCTCTGAATGCCAGCGCTCAGCAGGGACGCTGCTCTGAGAGTGGCAGTGGACAGCATGAGGAGAGTGGCTCTCCGTAAACAGGCTCCCGTCTGAGAAGCTCTCTTCCCCCCAGACCCCACCATCCTGGTTGGGCTGAAATAGCCATCGTCACAGAAAGTGCTCCGCGGCCTTGGCACCATGTTTGATCTCCGACTGGGGCTTCTCCCAAGGTGGAGCTGGTTTCTGTGGGTCCTGGAACCAAAGCAGTGGGGCCTGCAGGTGCCAGGAGGGAAGCTGCCTTTTCATCTTGTGGGGACCTGCACAAACCACCAGACCGGCCCAGGGGGATACTCCCTGTCCACAACAGTGCTTTCCAACCAGAGCCCTTTTCTGATAAAAGATTTTAATCTTCCAGGACAGTATTTCCTGGACTGGGCTTCATGAACATACTCTTTGGGCTATGTGAGAATGTTTTTTTCCTTTAAAAAAAGACAATCATATTAAGCTTGGAAGACACAGGTCCAGGCCCACTAAGACGTGAGCTGGCAAAATGGCTTTCTTTTACCCAGCAGGAGTGGGCCTGGTAAGGTACATTAGGAATAGCTGGGGCACTGCCTGTTTTATGTTGTATTTAACAGGCTTTTGTTTTTTAATAGAGAAGCCCAAAGAAGAAACCACAAAAGAACCCGTAATCTCACACCCAGGGAAACCCTACTGCTGACAAAAATAGTTCAAGTAGAAGGTTCAAACGTGGACATAGTGTAGAGAAGCAGAAGATGGGACCTGAAGGTCACTGTGTCTATGCACCTGTGTGTGTGCGTGTCCACGAGGGTCGTGTGTGTGTGTGTGTGTTTAAAGATAGGTCTTGCTCTCTTGTCCAGGCTGGAGTGCAGTGGCGTGATCACAGAGTGGAGTGGTGTGATTAGGGAGTGGGTGGGCGTGATCATGGAGTGGAGTGATATGATCAGGGAGTGGGGTGGCATGATTAGGGAGTGGAGTGGTGAGATCACGGAGTGGGGTGGCGTGATCGGGGAGTGGGGTGGCGTGATCGGGGAGTGGAGTGGCGTGATCATGGAGTGGAGTGGTGTGATCACGGAGTGTGGTGGCATGATCAGGGAGTGAGGTCGCGTGATCACGGAGTGGGTTGGTGTGATCACGGAGTGGGTTGGTGTGATCACGGAGTGGGTTGGTGTGATCACGGAGTGGGTTGGCGTGATCAGGGAGTGGAGTGGCGTGATCACTGAGTTCAGGAACGTGATCATGGCTCATTGCAGCCTTGACCTCCTGGGCTCTCACCATCCCCCTGCGTCAGCCTCCCAAAGTGCTGGGATGACAGGTGTGAGCCACTGCACCTGGCCACATGTGTGTGTCTTTATACACATGCATATGTTTGTCACATACAGTCTCTCATTTACATGAAGAGGAGTGTCGTGTGCAGAGTGTTCTGGACTCCTACAAAGGCTTTATGTTGTCTCTGGGATATGTTCTTATCAGCATGCCGCTCCACCTAATTTGTAATGTCTGCACGAGAGTCCGTGTTACGGCTGTGACATGGTCACATCACCTCGCCTGTCATGGACACGGGGTAGCCCAGGCCTTTTTGATCTTACAGTTCAGTTGTGAAAGTCACTGCACATCGATCTTGATAAATTTTTGTGGGCTGGCTGACTGTGGAACTTCACAGTTGCAATCATTACTGTGTTAAACTGGGTGCAGCTGGACTATTGATCACTGTTGCCAATTGCTTCTAGAAGGGCTAGGCCTCGTACATGCCTGACCCCCCCACCCCCTGCAGGGTATATGGGCAACTGACACTGGCTGTATCCAAGACAAAGGGCGTCTCCTTGCTATTGCGGCTTAGACTGTGAAATGGGGACTGAGGCAGGGAAGTCTCAGATCTGACGCACTCTTGTACCATGAGTGGCCCTCGTGGCCTCTGCCCCATCTCCTATTGGGTTGCTTTTCTCAGTAATCTGTATAAGTTCATTATAAGAAAATCAGCCCCTTGTTTGTCATGTGTATTGCAAATGCCTTTTCTCAGTTTGTAGTATTTTGATTTTTAAAAACTGTGTTTAGCTTTGCATTTTTGTAGGGTTCCGTGTATCTTCCTGGTCAAGAGCCCTGTCCCTGTAGCTTTTGCAGTTTGTGTCTTCCTTGGAGAGGCTTCTCTTGCTGCAGGATTACGATAAATTCACCAGTAAATTTTTGTTTTTAGAACCCGTGGAGGCATGGCATGTGTGCGGGTCTTTGCTGGTTTGTAGTTTCTTCTGTCACTGGACATGAGGTGGGGACCCAGTGTCTTGAGGTCTCTTTCCTGACTCCACAGGGTGATGGTGGAGCTGCTCTGAGAGCCAAGTCAGAGGGCAGAGTCTGCAGAGAGGGATGTGAGCAATGGGGTCCCGGGGGTCTTCATGGTAAGGTGTCTGTTCCTAAACTGTCTCCTCAAGACCACCCCCACCTCTCCCTGGAGGGACCTGAGAGGAATTCCGAAGCCTTGCTTTGCCACTGTAGCCTTCTGCCGTCGACAGGGCATTCGTGTGATTTTATCGTGATTTGGGAGGTGAAGAAAAACCCTCTCTCAGGTGAGCCAGAGCGCAGACTGGCCCCGCACTGAGACAGCTGATGAAGGAGAGGTCAGGAGGGTGGGCTCGGCCCCGGGTGAGAAGCCAGGTGCCTGCAGACTGAAGGCAAAGGTTTGGAAAGGAGCGTGTGTGCACCAGTGTGTGTGCACTTGTGTGTGCAAGGAACTCAGAAGAGACACCCCGCTCCCCACAATGCTTTGCCCCGACCAACTTGGGTCAAGGTCGAATAAAGTCCCCTACAGGCCTGGGATGTTGCCTGCAGCTGTCCCAAAGGCTGCAGCTGTCCCAAAGGCAGTTGCAAAGCAAGGCTCTGGACTCCTCCCCGGTTCCCTCCAGGGCCACGGGCAGGCAGGTGATCGGCCACTGAGCTCTCGGTGAGCTCCAGCTGCCATCCAGCAAGGCGGTGGGCACAGAACTGCAGCTGGGGGCCAGGCTGGCTCTCTGGGCTCCTGAGAAGGAAACTGCTCAGTGGATAGGAAGGGCAGCGTGCCATGTTTCTGGATGTTCAGGGCCCTGGTGTGATCCCAGCCTCCTCAGCCTGGCCACCTCCCTGCACAGGAATGGTGGCCTGGAGCCCAGTTTTGTGACCATCTCTGTGCTGCGACTCGGGAAGTCCAGGTGCTGGTGTGCTCCCTGGCTCTGTCTCCAGCGGCTTTTGTGGGGGCCCTGACTCCCCTCGGCCCATCGTCAGATGGTTTTTATCTCCTGGCCAAGATGTGCGGCCAGAAACCACAAACTTGTGCATCCACGGGAAGGCTGACTGCTGGCCCTGCTCAGCTCTTCTGACTCTTATTTTTGGAGACATAAAAGAGAACAGAGTCTCGCTCTGTCTCGAAATAACGCCTTTTCCTTACTTCAATCCAGTGGGTCAAAAATAGGCACATCCCTTTCCCAGGGTGATAATCCAATCCCTTGAGCTGGAAGGAGGAACAGAGGAGGGGAGGCTGGGCTGGCGAGGGACGAGCACGGAGGCCGTTCAGTGAGCCCAGACGGGGCGCAGCCACGGCTCGAGCCCTGGGAAGCCATAGCCTGCGTCTGACCTGGACTCTTGGGGACTGTGGGCCGTGCTGGGGTAATGGAGAAAACCTTGGGAGGAGACACTTTGTGTTTTTTTTTTTTCTTTTTTTCTTTTTTTTTAGATAGGGTCTTGCTCTGTCACCAGGCTGAACTGCAGTGGTGCAATCATAGCTCACTGAAGCTTTGAACTCCTGGGCTCAAGCAATCCTCCTGCCCCAGCCTCCTGAGTAGCTGGGACTATAGGTGCATGCCATCACATCCAGCTGATTAAAAACATTTTTCTTCAGACATGGGGTCTTGCTATGTTGTCCAGGCTGGTCTCACACTCCTGGCCACAAGCAGTCCTCCCCGGCTTGGCCTCTCAAAGCGCTGGGATGACAGGTGTGAGCCGCCGCGTCGCGCCCCTTTTGCACTCTGAGCGTATCGGGTGGACGGGGATGCTCTGAGTGCCTGTGGTAATAGCCTTCTTGGCATTCACAGGTGCACAGGACCACATTCAGATGCCATGTAGCTGGCACAGGTGCTGACCCTGACCCGGTTCCGGTGCCCGGTGCCAGGAGGTCTGTGGGATGGCTGGTGTCTGTAGGATCGTACGCCCGATGCCAACTGATCCCAGACTTGGCCTGGTGGCATCTCATCACTCTGCTCAAAGCTCGCCTTTCTGCATCTTCCCTTGAAAACTGTTTTTCTGCTGAGGTCATGCTGTTCTCTCTGTTTGACTGTGGGTCCACCTTCAGATTTGGACTGGAAAATTGCTGACCAAAAATCTGGTCCAAAAGCTGGACCCCAGAATTACCTCCAGGCTCATGACGAGGGAAGGCTCGTGTGCAGGCCTGGCGTCACCGGACGGCAGCCTGGTGGTGCAGCAGCTCGGGGGCTTCCCATCCTCGGGGGCTTCACCGTGACCACTCCCCACGCCAGGATGGAAGGCAGCCACCACTTGCGGGGCAGGGGGCTGAGGTTTCCTAGGCAGAGGGGGTTTTCCTATACAGTCTCCTACCCAACACAGGCCTGGGTGTCTGCTTCTCAGATGCCGGGAGGTGGGGAGAAGAGAGGGGCAGGAAGAACATGGAGCCGCTGAGGAGGTTTTGGTCACAGGCTGTGGTTTCTCTAATGGAAGGGGACGTTTGAAGGGATTTCCCAGGAAGACAGACCCTGGAGCCCGAGGGAAGGTGGTGTGGGAAGCCCGTGGGCCCAGGTCCTCATCCCTGCAGTGTGATGCATCAGTGACGGTGGGTGGCTCTGCACTGCGCTGGCCCCGTGGCCCCGTGGCCTGACTGTGCTGTGACTCTGCATTGACGTGACACATCAGTGGAATGGGCCATGGGCACTGAGACTCCAAGGTGATTCTGGACCAAAATCCCAGGATGTCCTGGGCTCTTGTGTTGCTCGGATTCCAGGAAAGGGATCTGATTCTCATCCTATGTCTGTGGCACGACATCTAGATGTTTCCAAGGCCAGAATGGCTGCCTCCAAGGGCAGGCCGGGCAGATTCATTCCAGACCCCTGGACCCTCCCTCGACCTCTTGCTCCTGCCAGCCTTGCTACTGTTGCCGACTCACCGTCTTCCCTGGGGGTCCCAGCACCCACCCCCGCCAGTGGCCCAAAGGGGCTGTGTGTGAGTAGCCGTGGGGTCTGGTGGGGTGGCACCGCCCAGAGACATCGTGGGCACAGGGACGCCGGACCTCCCATGGCTGCTGTCAGGGCTGAGGCCAGACTGGCCGATGGTCCAGATGGCAGCACCAGGGACAGCACCCACTGCCGGGGGTGGGGTGGGGGGGGGGGGGTGGGGCCCTGGGTGCTTCCAGGAGGAAGCTGGTTCCTCGGCCCTGGGGGACGCTGTGAACCACACACTGGTCCTGCTGTGCCATGGTGCTGGGCCTTCAGAAACTGGAGCTGGCGCAGGGTTCTCGGTCCCTGTCCTGGCTGTCACCTTCCATGCTGTGCCCTCTCTGGAGCTGGGGTGACCTCCAGGGAGTGGAAGAACAGGGTGGATTTAAGGCTGTCACTGAAGGAGTCCTGGGGGTGAGTCAGCCTTGCCATGTCCCTGGGGAAGGAGGTGCCTGCTGGCTGCCTGTGTGGTAGAGTGGCAGGTGACTTGGGGGTGGAGGTAGCCGCCTGCCAAGGAGGCGTTGGACTCAGGGACATCTTGGGGCCCTCCCAGGTCTGGTTCCCGTGGATTTTGCGGTTTGCACTCAGCTGGGTTTATTCTGTAGACAGACCCACACCTGAGGGACCAAGGCAGCCTGAGGATCTGGTGTCCATGGCTTCTGGTGGGGTGAGGGCAGGGGAGGGCTCTGCAGCCAGGCCTTGTTAGATTTCCAAGCCTCAGGTAAATATCAGCTGGCAGTGCAGCCTCCACAGCTGGTACGAGGCTTTGCCACTTCACATTTCCTGCAGAACAACCGTGAACAGTTGTCGATCTTCATCTATTGACCGCCCATCAAACATGTATGAAAATTTCTCTGTAAAGAAGTGTCCGGCCGGGCGCGGTGGCTCAAGCCTGTAATCCCAGCACTTTGGGAGGCCGAGACGGGTGGATCACGAGGTCAGGAGATCGAGACCATCCTGGCTAACACGGTGAAACCCCATCTCTACTAAGAAATACAAAAAACTAGCCGGGCGTGGTGGCGGGCGCCTATAGTCCCAGCTACTCGGGAGGCTGAGGCAGGAGAATGGCGTAAACCCGGGAGGTGGAGCTTGCAGTGAGCTGAGATCCGGCCACTGCACTACCCCAGCCTGGGCGACAGAGTGAGAGTCCGTCTCAAAAAACAAAAAAAAAAGGTCCAAAATAAAACCATGCACTTAACCAGGAGATAAGATTTAAAACAGCAGCCTTTCCTTAGCAGTTGGTGAGTTGAGATAGGATTTAAAACAGCAATCTTTCCTTTGCAATGGTGTGTTCCTTCTGTTGACCCATATATGGTGTGGGATGGGCGTTTGATTCAGACGCCACGTTACCCTTGTGTGAGTCCCGAATCCGGGTCAGCTGTTGGCTGCTCCACAGGCCCTAGGACAGCAGGAGCCGACCCCTCCTCTGAGTCCCAGTGTGGCCGCACCTAGCGTGGATGGTGCTTGCTGTCTGGTCCCGTCTTGAGCAGTGACCCCGCAGGCATCTGCAGACTGATGCATTCTCCTTGTAGATTGCGTTTCCAGCCCTAACGCCTGCACCTGGGCTTGCCTCCTCTTGCATACGTTTAAGTCGATGTGCACCTCCCACGTCTTGCAGATCTTATGGAAAAAAAGAACAGAGCCCAGGGTTGCACCAAGAATCGGCCGGGAGGTCAGAAGTGCAGTTGGCAGCCCAGTCAGTATATGGGGCTGGGGTCAGCGCACGCGTAATGGGCTCTTATGAGCTTTCGCTTAGATCCACTCTCATTCACTCACTCACCATGCATTCTTTCATTCACTCACTCATCTCATTTGCTCACCTACTCATTCGTTCACTCACTCACCATGCATTCATTTACGTACTGTGCATTCATTCACTCGCCGTGCGTTCATTCACCATTCACTCCATTCATTCACCATTCACTCCATTCATTCACTCACCTACTCATTTCACTCATTCATCTCATTTACTCATTCACTGACCCCACTCATTTGCTAACTCCTTCACTCATTCACTCCTTCACTAACTCACTGTGCGTTCCTTCACTCACTGTGCATTCCTTCACTCATTTACTTCATGCATTTATCTTATTTACTCATTTGCTAACTCCACTCATTCGCTAACTCCTTGGCTCATTCACTAACTCACTCATTCACTACTTCATTCACTGACTACTTCACTAACTCACTGATTCACTCACTCGTTCACTCACTCGTTCACTCACTCGTTCACTCACTCGTTCACTCACTCGTTCACTCACTCGTTCACTCACTCGTTCACTCACTACTTCATTCACTAACTCATTCACTCCTTCATTCACTCCATTCACTCCTTCACTCACTCCTTCACTCACTCCTTCACTCACTCCTTCA
>NC_045442.1:1665554-1665867 GCF_002776525.5 Piliocolobus tephrosceles
CTCACTCCTTCACTCACTCCTTCACTCACTCCTTCACTCACTCCTTCATTCACTCCTTCATTCACTCCTTCATTCACTCCTTCATTCACTCCATTGACTCACTCATTCACTACTTCACTCATTCACTACTTCACTCACTCATTCACTACTTCACTCACTCATTCACTACTTCACTCATTCACTACTTCACTCACTCATTCACTACTTCACTCATTCACTACTTCACTCACTCATTCACTACTTCACTCACTCATTCACTACTTCACTCACTCACTACTTCACTCACTCACTACTTCACTCACTCACTACTTCA
>NC_045442.1:1665967-1666490 GCF_002776525.5 Piliocolobus tephrosceles
TCACTACTTCACTCACTCATTCACTACTTCACTCACTCATTCACTACTTCACTCACTCATTCACTACTTCACTCACTCATTCACTACTTCACTCATTCACTACTTCACTCACTCATTCACTACTTCACTCATTCACTACTTCACTCATTCACTACTTCACTCACTCATTCACTACACTCACTCATTCACTACTTCATTCACTGACTACTTCACTAACTCACTGATTCACTCACTGGTTCACTCACTGGTTCACTCACTGGTTCACTCACTCGTTCACTCGTTCACTCGTTCACTCACTCGTTCACTCACTCACTCATTCACTCACTCATTCACTCACTCATTCACTCACTCATTCACTCACTCACTCACTCATTCACTCACTCACTCACTCATTCACTCACTCATTCACTCACTCATTCACTCATTCACTCACTCACTCACTACTTCATTCACTAACTCATTCACTCCTTCATTCACTCCATTCACTCCTCCATTCACTCCTCCATTCACTCCTCCATTCACT
>NC_045442.1:1666500-1666679 GCF_002776525.5 Piliocolobus tephrosceles
CATTCACTCCTCCATTCACTCCTCCATTCACTCCTCCATTCACTCCTTCCTTCACTCACTCCTTCACTCACTCCTTCACTCACTCCTTCACTCACTCCTTCACTCACTACATTCACTCACTCACTCACTCCTTCACTCATTCACTCCTTCACTCACTCATTCACTCCTTCACTCACTCA
>NC_045442.1:1666689-1673797 GCF_002776525.5 Piliocolobus tephrosceles
TTCACTCACTCACTCCTTCACTCACTCACTCCTTCACTCACTCACTCATTCACTACTTCACTCACTCATTCACTACTTCACTCACTACTTCACTCACTTACTACTTCACTCACTCGCTACTTCACTCACTCACTCGCTACTTCACTCATTCACTACTTCACTCATTCACTACTTCACTCACTCATTCACTACTTCACTCACTCACTTATCCACTCTTATTAACTCATTCATTCTCATCCATACATTCATTCACTTCATTTCCTCATTCATTCACTAATTCCTTCACTCATTCACTAACTCACTCATTCACTCTACATTCTGACTCAGTTTCTCATTCGTTTATTTACTCATTCACTTAACAGGGCTTTGCTGAGAACAGATCTGGAGGAGGTACTGCAGTGGTATCTCCCTGAGTCCCACAGATACCTGCAGTTGCCTCATCCCGGAGCTGCAGAGACTGAGAGCCTGCTCACAGGACCTTTAGGGCTGAGCAGCTTCCTTTCTTGACTGGGGGCTGCCCTTGTGGTGGGGTTTCTTAGCATAGAAATCTCTATCAGATGCCCCGTCAGCCTGTTGAAAGTAGTGGAAAGGCTAAGTGGATTGGAACTGATTTTTGTGAAGCGAAGTAAATGTATAGGATGTTAACAAACAGATACTATTGTGGGAGGCAACTGCAGTCTTCAATGGGGTGAATCTTGGTGAAAATGACACACTAAGTAGGGATGTGGCGAGCCCCAGGGCACGAACCGTGAGGCTCTGGGGCAGAAGGCTCAGGGGCAGAGGGCTCCGGGCAGAGGGCCCCAGGCAGAGGGAGCTGCTGGTGTGCAGGCTGCATGGCAGGCACACTGGGCTGCTTCAGAGAGTACCACAGAGTCAGCCACAGGGAGGGTGGAGGAGCCGAGGCCGGAAGGGTCTGGGGCTGGGTCCTGGACGGCTTGCTGGCTGCCAGAAGGATATGGGCTATTACTTGAGAGAAATGGGAGCATGGATGGAGCATTTGAGCAGAACGGGGCATGACATGTTTGTTTCAAAAGGACGACGCCTGCAGCTTTGTTGAGAATAGATTCTAGGGCGAGGGTGGAGGCGGGAAGACCAGGCTGTTGCAGGAATCCAGGCGTGAGTGGACGGTGGCCAGAAGCAGAGGAGGGGCAAGATGCGGTCGGAGTCTGGAAACACTTGAAGGAAGAGCCTGCAGGATTTCCCGACAGACGGGCCGGGGTGTGAGACAGAGAGGAGTCGAGCCCATGCTGAGGCGTCAGGCCGAGCAGCTGATTGAGCTGTTGGTAGCTGGGGCTGTGGTGCAGCATGAGCTGGGGAGCTGGGATTGGGGCGTGTTGTATTTAGGTTTTAGTTTCAGACATCGCATTTGTTTGCTCAGGTTGTTTGTGGGTGGGCTAAACAACAGCTGTTTGCGCTCTCACGGATCTGGAGGCTGGAAGTCCGAGGCCACGCGCCGGCAGCGTTGGCTCCCTCTGAGGCCTGGCTCCTTGGCACGTGGGCAGTGTCCTCACATGGCCATTCCTCTGTGGGTGTCTCCGTCCTGGTCTTTTCTATGAGGACACAGTCCAGTGGGATCGGGCCCACCCGCATGACCTTGATTCACCTTTACCAACTCTTTGAAGATCTCATCTCCACACACAGCCACGTTCAGAGGCACGAGGGGTCAGGGCCTCAGCTTAGGACTTTGGGGGCACAGCACAGCCCATGACACACCTACCCTGTTGGGGCTTGCGTGCACACCTGGTCTGTCCTTTCCCCACTTCGGCTGAGCTGGAGAGAAGCTGGGCGTGCATTCAGGGTAGGGGCCTTGCCCGCCAGCACACACACAAACGTGAGGAGGTCCCAGCGTCCAGGCACTGAGCAGTGGCGTTGCCTGTAAGGCAGCCCCAGTGCTGCCTGGAAAGGGGCCCGGCCGTGGCTCTGAAAGCCACACTGCAGCTCTGTGGCTCCGAGCACAGTGTGCCCGGGGGGCCTCGGGAGTCTGTGGAAAACTCGGACTCCAGATCCCCACCCAGACGTGGAAATTGTGTTCTGTAGGTGTGGGGTGTCGGGGAGGGTGCAAGTCTGGGGTCAGGAACGGGTGCTCGCAGGTCACTCCGATGTGTGCTTTGGCCACCTTAGGGAAACACCACCGTGGTTCTTCAGTGGCAGGGGCTGGATCCATGGTTGCAGGTCTTACCAGCCCTCCCAGCCGGACAAGGCCGTGTCATGCTGATGCCACGGCCACGCACTTCGCACCCTGAGCGCTGTGTGTGGGGTCAGATTTGGCCACAATTGACGGGACAGCATCTTTCTGTGTGAGGCCAGGTGTGGGGCCAGCCTCAGGTTCCCAGTGAGGCAGGGCGTGGGCGCAGCACGGGCCCACACTACTGGGACAGGGAGCCAGGGGCTCTGGGAGCGTGGCCTCTGTTATGACCCTCCATGCTATTCTTGCAGCTCTCTACCTGGGCCTCTTGCCAGGTGTGCTGGTTTTTTCCTGAGTGCCAGGGGCCTGGGAACCGTGGCTGTAGGGTTCCCAGGGTGGGCATCTGCAGCCTGCTTTACAGATGGGGTGTGTGGGCCACTGCCATGTCGGGGCCAACGCTGGCTGGAAGTGCCTGAGCCCAGGGACACCCTTCTGGATGCTGGGGTCCTCAGCCATGGGTGGGGGGTGCCGGCTGCTGAATGGAGGACCCCAGTTAGGACACTCCTCACGCCTTGTATTTCCATCTGATAATGAAGGCCTGGCAGCTGCGTCTTTGAGTCACTTTGGGGGTGCCATCCTCCCTGTACCCCATCTGACTGTGGTTGAGAACCCCCTTGGTCTCACCCCTGGCCCCGCCCTCAGGACAAATCACCCCTCTGATTGGTGGAAGGTGAGGCCCCAACCCATTGCCCTACCCTTACTGGCTGTTGCTCTGGGGGTGGGGCTGCATCCTTCTGGTACAGCTTCTGCCCCGGCTGTGGGTGGGTCCTAACCAGGTGTGTTGATGGATGCCTCCAGGATGGGAAGGAGCCCTGGGCCGCTCCACAGCCTCATCCTGGCCAGGATGGAGCTCTGAGTCCGGGATGATGCATAGGGCTCGCTGTGGTCCTCTTTGGGCTGTTGGTTCTCTGCTGTTACAGATGCAGAGGGAGGAGGGGTGTCAGGCTGGCACTCCCAGGCCATTCTGCAAGGCAGCACTAGCGAATACAGCCGTGGCTTCATGTCCGGCAGGCCGGCAGCAGGTGTGGGCCTCCCAGGAAGAGGCCACGCTGGAAACTGGGGTTGCCGTAACTCATGGCCACACCCTGCGGTTCCCACAGAGCACCTTCACTCTTGGTTCCAGAGTCTGACAGGGCCACCTGCCCTCCAGAGGTGCCAGGGAGGGTTTGCTCTCGCCAATTCCAGCTTCCAGAGGCCGCTCCCCTGCAGCCATGGCTTGTGACCCACCTCTGCAAGGCCAGCGGTGTGGTCCCGTGCTTCACTTGTGGCATCGCCTTCCCTGGTAGCAGCGTCTCCCTACAAGGCCAGCTGTGAGCAGTTAGGGCCCACCTGGATAACGCGGGAGGCCCCCCCTCAAGATTGTTCACTCAGTCACATCTGCCAAATCCTTTTTGCCACATAAGGTGAATCACAGGTCCAGGGACTGGGGCCTGGACATCCCCGGAGCCATTGTTCAGCTACCCACAGGCCATGTGGGGTGGGCTCTCCAGGCCTCCTCCTCACGTAGGTGCTGCCCTTGGTCCCCTGCTGCCCTCAGTCCTCCCCATAGGTTGAGGGGACGCTGTCCCAAGGCCCACAGCAGTACCAGTCATCAGCTTGTAAACACTGCAGGGTTCTCAGGAGACCATGAAAGCAGTCAGGGGAGGGCCCAGGCCGTCAGGCGTGGAGGAGCAGGGGCCTGGCTCAGGCATCCGCGGCCCGCGTGGCGTGGAGGTCACCATTGGGTGGGTGTCAGCTGTTACGGCCGTGGCAGGCTAGGGACTCTCACTGGACGCCTCCTCCCAACACCAGCCTCAGGCTCAGGAGGACCTGCCCCCGCTCTGCTGCTGCAGTCAGCCCTCCCACAGGCACTCGGGGGACCCCAGGGCCCACCCCCACCTTTTTCAAGGTGAGGCGAGGGTCTGGAATGCTCCCAGGTGGATGTGGTTGGGGGACAGCCTGGGGTCTGGCTCATAAGCCCATGTGTGGGAAATAAGACCATCCACGAGCTGTTAGCCCCGAGCAGCCTTCCTGCCCTGGGGGAAAATCCATCCATCAGCAGCCAGCCCAGAGGCGCTGGCTCTTAGCAGAGCAGTGATGGTGATAAATGGCTGTGAGGCTGCAGCTTGCTGCCACACACTTTCCCCAGGTCCTCCCGCAGCAGCCACCAGCCAGCAGGGCTGGGAGGCAGCCCTGAGCTCAGGGGAAGATCTGGTGCGGCCAGTGGAATCTAGGCTGCATCTCAGTTCTGCAGCTCAGCAGTGGATTTTCCAGGCTCCAGGCACCATGTATCGGCCAGATGAGGCCAGGCACATCATCGGCTCATTTGAAGAGACCCTGTGCGGCACCCTGTACCCACCACTGTGTGCACACACATGCACAGAGACACACACAGACACATGCCCATAGGTACACACAGAGCTGTACCCATAGGTACAGGCATGCACACACAGACATACGCATGATGTGACATGCATGCACACACGATGCAACATGTGAACCCGCAGTGCATGCACACACACCAACACACACACACACAATGTGATGCATGCACACAGGCACAGAGCTGTACCTGCATACACATGCATGCATACCCACTGACACACACAATGTGATATAGGCATGCACACACAGGCACAGCTGCACCTGCATACACATGCATGCACACACAACACACACACAGGATGTGACACATGCGTGCACACGCACTGACGCATGCACAGAACCGTAGCCCCAGAAACATACATGCACACACATAGGCGCAGAGCTATACCCTCAGGCACGTGCACACATAGGTGTGATCTGAGGTGTATCCCAGGCCTCCAGAATACAAGTGAATTCTGGGCTGTGCAGACTTCTCCCATTTTGGCCAGGTTTCCAGGAACCCCAAAAGGAGAACTTCACCCCACACTGGGCATGCTGCTTCTAAAGGGGGCCTGGTCCGCTACTGCAGCTGGCTCACTGCCTGCACTGAGCCCAGCCCACGTGTCACAGGCCGGAGAAGCCATGTGGGGAGCAGGGCCTGGGAAGCCTGAGAACAGGCTGGAAGGGGCTGCTCCGACTGCTGGTCCAGCTTTGGGTCTCACCACTGCAGTGGGGTGGGTGGGGGCTGCCCACTCAGTGACTGCCGAGCTCCCAGTGCTTATGGTGGTTGGTGGGGTTGGAGCTGCAGTTCCTCTGCGGCCTCGTCCTCACAGCCCTCCCCACCCCCAGTGTCCGTTGTCACTCCATGCCTCAAGGCTGGCTGAGAAGTCCTGTTGTTTTGACCTTAGGCCGTCCCCGAGTCCTGCTTGTGTGATGTTCTCCTTGGAGTCCCCCCCTCCCTGCCCCACCGGTAGAGCCCCCTCCACTGCCCTCTTCCCCGAGAGCATTTCTGATCCATTCCTGCCATCCCACAGAGCCAGCCTCTCTTGCCCAGCGCCTCCCCCACCCACACCCACGTTCCTTCCTTCCCTCCCTCCAGCCCTGGCTCATTCCTCCCCCGGGGCACGGAGTTGTCCTGGAGACAGATGGAGGGCTCCTTGGCGTGGGCAGGCCATGTAACCTCAGTGAGCCTCAGTTTCCTGCTGCCAGAGGTAAACATCCATTTCCTGAAATTCGGATAAGATGCCTGAGACGCTCCCACTACAGAATGTCCCTGATCTAGATCATCTATTTTTATTGAGGTATGATCACAGGGCGCAGATGTGAGCGTGCAGATTGATGTTGGGACAGATGGGCACACCTGTGTAACCAAGACCCCCATGGAGACAGAGGGCGTTGCCCTCCTTCTGGAAAGTTCCCTGGGCTCTGTTCCAGGCATCCTCTTCCTACCCCGGAGACAAACACTGGTGCAGCTTCTCACTGTGGATCCGTCCAGCCTGTTCTTGAACTCACACAAACAGAATCGCACGACGCGCTCTTAGGACGCGCTCTTGTAAACCTGGCTTCTTTCCCTCAATGTAACGGCTTTGAGATTCATCCACGTGGCTACAGATCAGGAGTTGGTTCCTTTAAAAAAAATCCCCTTGTGGTGTTCCATCGTATGGATATAACGTAATTTCTTTCTTCATTATCCTCCTGATGGACGTTTGGGATATTTCCAGTATTTGGCTGTTGTGAGTAACGCAGCAAAGCACATTCCTGGGTAGACGTCTGTTTCATTCCTTTTGTGTAAATATCTAGGAATGGAATTGCTGGGTGGCACAGCAAGTGTAGGTTTCACTAAGATGCTGCCTGGGTTTCCCAAGCGGCCGCGCATGGCACCCCCTCACCCCCAGCGTGTGGGTCGAGGTACCCGGCATCCTTGCCAGGCCTCGCTGCTGCCACTCTCCCTGGCTGTTCTGGGGGGCCGGAGGGAGCCCATGTTGGGTTTTCCTTGTGTTTCTGTAGCAACTAAGGGCAGCCTCTCTCCTGTGCTCATTGGTCTTCTGGAGCTCCTCCCCTGTGAAGCATCTGCCTGGGCCTCTTGCCCATCTTTAATGCGCTACTTGCCATTTATTATTGCCTTGTGTGTGCCCCGGCTGCCTGTGGCTGAATCCTGACCCAGAGCCTTCATCAGGAAGGAAAGACATTGTCCCAAGCCATGAAAGCGAGAGGCCTCCCAGGGCTGTGCGGGGCTGATGGGCCTGCCCTCCATCTCTCTGCACCGTGTCCTCTCCTCACGCCCAGGCAGGGCCCCAGAGTGTAGTGAGGACCCCACAGGCTCCTCCAGGCCATGTGTTGCCCCTGCAACCCCGGTGGACGCTTCTCCCCTAGTTCCAGAGGCCCAGGACTGGCTGTTCCTGGACGCCCTCGCTGTGATGGGCCAGGCCCGGGCTGAGTGTGGCAGGGAGGACCTGGGGCTGTCATCGGAGGAGAAGAGTCAGTGCCCAGCAGTGTCCCGGGTCACTGCAGAGCCCACCTCACTGCCCTTGCAGCTCCCCCAGAGCCACCTCGCCACCTCTGAGGCTCCCCCAGAGCCAC